>NW_005179052.1:98250-107200 GCF_000350225.1 Chondrus crispus
AGCACACACAGCTCAAGGAGCTCGCACACGACCCCGAGCACCATCCAAGCACCCCCCACGCACGCACGCCCCCCAACACCGCGCAACACCACAAACCCCACCACCGCCAACGCCAACACAACAAACCCACGCCTACTCCCCAACACCAGCACGGCAAAAAGACGAGCACCCAACATACAACACTTCCGTACGGCAAACCCCTACACACCCAAACAAATCACGCACACCACAGCCAAAGCATATGACTGGCATCTAGCACTCAACCACGCGCCCCCCAAAGCGCTACAGCGCATGGCAAAAGAACGAACCATTCCCAACCTTCCGCCAAGCCTCCAAGGCGCGCCTCCCCCATCAGTTGCTCCTCGTGTGCCCACGCTAGGCAACAACGCCAACCACACCAGCTCGCAAATCACTCTCAGCAGATAGCAGAACAGCTCAGATCGGACACCTGCGGCCCAATCTCCCCACCCTCGACCCATGGAAACGCACACATCTTCACATGCATCGACACAGCGAGTCGGTATCTCGTCACATACTACCTACGACGCCGACAGGAAGTCAACACAATAATTCCACAACTATTCAAAACACTCGCCATCCAAAACAAACTCCCGCTCGCATTCAGAACGGACAACGCCAAGGAATTCACATCGTCACATGCCAAGGCCACGTACAGTTTGCACGGCATACAGCACATCACAAACACGCCCCATCAACCGCAAGAGAACTCAATAGCAGAGCGGATCAATAAGACGTTCTTCACAAATGCGCGCGCCGCATTACGCCACGCAGACCTCCCACCACACTTCTGGGAAGATGCCGTACGAGATGTAGCCCTCAAATACAACATCATGCGGCACAGCGCCACCGAACAAAGTCCATGGACACTCTGGCACGGACGCCAAGCCCACATGACCCGCATCTCCGCATTCGGGCAAATCGGCACCGCCCCCATACACACACACAAAACAAAACTACAAGGGCGCAGCGAACCCGCAAGATATATGTATCCCATATCGGAAACCCACGTCATGACCCTCACCATACGCAACCCCCGATACCGCATCATCAGGGCGATCGACTTCAGACCACACGCCAGACACCAGGACCCCAAGCACATGTCCAACCGAGCAGTCAAGGTCACACCCTCTCAGCACAAAACGCGTCAGAGAACGCGCACACCAACACGACACAACCCACCGCCCAGCACAGTCGACGCCACCACAACTGCACCCCGGCACGTACACGCAGCGCGCCAATACCCTGACGCTCAACAATGGACAGCAGCACACAACGACGAGTTAGACACTCTAGAAAAACAGCGCACTATCAAATGGATCCCAGCGACAAAAGTGCCGCCCAAAGAGACGCTCATCCCATTAACAATGACATACCGGTACAAACGCACACCGGAAGGCAAAATCGCCAAACGCAAAGCCTGTTGCTCCATACGAGGCGACCGCATGAAGGCAGGACAGCATTTCGACCCGAAAGAAAACATCCACATTCATGGCCGAAAAGACATCAGTACGCACCTTACTCGCAATCGCAGCAGCAAACCAATGGCCCGTACAATATATGGACATCACCGCAGCATACCTCTATGAGTCCCACGACCTAAAATTCCTCACATACGTCCGCCAGCACCCACGATTTGACGGCTCAATGAAACATGCACACCCAGCGGGACAGCTTCTCGGCAACCTCTACGGAGGCCGTTCAGCTGGACATCGCTACACTTCACGACTCCAAAAACACCTAAAATCGCACGGCTACCTCCAATGCGACAGTGACCCCTGCCTGTTCACCAGCGTCAAGGCCAACAGCACGGTGCTCGTCACCGTCAGCATGGACGATTTTTTAGTCACCGCGTCGCACCAACACCTAATCGACGACCTCCTGGCCACGTTGCAAAAGAAGTACACATTCAAAAAACCTAGGTTTTCCAACCACGTCTCTCGGCTGGCAGATCACACGAGATGCACAAGGCAGCATACACGTATCACAGCAACAGTCCATCGACACTATACTCCAGAAGAACAACATGGCCGAATGCAACCCCAAAACCACACCCGCACCGCAAAAACCAAACAAAGCGACACTGAACGAGACGGCACCAGTTTCCCCCACCCTAGCAAGTCACTATCGCTCCATCCTCGGAGATCTAAGATCTGTCGTCGACAGCACTCGATATGACGCATACCATACCACAAACCAACTAACACGACACAGCCAGCAACCGACCCAAGCAAACTGGCATCAGCGAAAACGGATACTACGGTACCTCAAGGGCACCAAAGCCCAAACCATATCGTACCACGCCAGCTCACCCGTCTGCCTCCGAACGTACAGCGACGCCGACTATGCAAACGCGAAAAGTCGCAAGTCACTCACAGGAATTATCCACACAATCGGGCACTCACCGATAGCATGGACCTCCTCTCCGCAAGACGTCGTGGCCCTATCCACATGTGAAGCTGGATACATAGCAGCCTCACGCGCAGCTCAACAAACACTATGGCTCCGCCGGATGCTCCAGGACATGCAGCACCCCCAAACACACCCAACAACCATCTTCATAGACAACAAATCAACGATCCTGATAGCCGAAAACTCGGCACCCACACGGCGCAAACTCATCGATGTGAGGCACCACCACCTCCGGCACCACATTCAGAGCGCAAATATAGCAGCAGAGCACATCCCCACATTGCACAACCCCGCAGACCTATTCACCAAAGCGCTACGCCCCATTCGGTTCAAGGAGCTGTGCCAAATCATCCAACCAAACGGCACCCGCAGCCAGGATCCAAGAGCACACCCCAGCTCCACCTCCGTGCGCACCCCTCAGCGTCCCCCGGGACTGACGGACCGCAACTCTCTTCATCAGACGCTGAAGAGTGCACCCGTCACGGACCGCAAGGACAGACTGTCCGCATTACAGTCTGTCACACGCGGTACTTAGACCCACGAGACGGCGACGACGAGTAAAGACAGAACCATGAGGATTACGATTTATCATTGCTCACACGAAGTCTGAAACAACTTGAAGACATCTAAGAAGACAGATGTCTTCTTGTTTTAGGGGAACAACAGCGATGTGAAAAGCGCAGATGGAGAGTCCCGGCGATCCTTGCCGATTCGTCCAGAAGTAGATTCACCTGTTTTGCCTCGGTGACGCACGTGGATGTCAAAAAGACATCATTACTCTTGTGTCGGTTGCTGTAGCGTTTGGTGAAGGCGGTTAGCGCTACGGCGGACTTCCTAACCCTGCTGCGGCTCTTGCCGAGCGTTTAGTGTTGATCCGCATGTCGGCGTACGCGTACAGGGAGAGAACGTCACGTTCGCTTGCCTAATACCGTACTGTACGTGCTTCCGGATGGCATCTGAAAACAGCGATAAGCGCTCCGGTTGACATGCCAGCAGGAGAAAATCTCTAAATATTCGAAATTTAGCGCAGGTTGCCTTGCCCTTTCCCATTCTCATAGTCTCCAAGTCAAGTTCTGAACGCCTAGCAGTTCTGAAGCATTCGAAAGTCCAAAGTGTTCTTTATAAAATGTGTGTGTACAGTCTAAACGTCCATCAACTGCAGCCCTACCCCCATATTCCTTGTTGCCTTTTGTCATGAGAGCCATACGTGCACACGTAGCACACGCAGGACAGCGCAATTAGATCATCTTTATTCACCGCCGTCTCACTGATCCCTCCCATTCCCTTATAAGGTAGAGACAAGATAGGCATCAGTAAACGGACGGCATCGATCTTGCACCACAGGTTATGGACCCGAAAATCGCCCCACTGCAAGACGATCAAAGGCACCTCGAATATCGCCCCGGACCAAGTCAAGACGACAACACTACGGCACCCACCAGCCCCGTCGCCCCCGTACCAAGTCCGCCCACGCGCGCAGAGGCCCTTGTAAGCGCTCCGGCCACCGCCGTAGAGCCAGAAGAAACCGCCCCGGCCACCGCCGTAGAACCCGAAGAAACCGCTCCGGCCACCACCGTAAAGCAGGGAACCACAGCTCCGCAACACCGCGTCGAGCCCACCCCGATCGCCAAGTCTTCAACGCAAGAAATGGAACCCACAACTCCGTCGATCGAAACAAAAATGCTTGGTCACCTCCCCACTCTCCTCAGCGATGGGACCAATTACGGCATATGGAAACAAACATGGCAAAACATCGCGATCATCAACAATTTCGAGGCAGCCCTTGATGACACCGCAACACCGCCGACCATCACAAGCCCCCATCATCCCATCTACAGGAGAAAATGCGCATTCTTGCGCATGACGATAATGACAAGCCTGCCATCCAATCTCGCAAGTACGATAGATCTAGAGTCCACCGTCACACCGCGGCAACTGGTCCCCGAAATCACGGCCCACTTCACGGACTCCACCCCGACTACGCACCTCACCCCGAGACAGGAAGCCCAGCGAACAAAGCTGACGGCAGGGAGAGATGTGGATGAGTACATAGCGAAACACAGGACAATCCGGATGAAAATGCGAATGGCCCGATACCCCAGTATCCAGCAAGATGAAGCAGTCACCATTGACTTCATAATCAACGGCCTCAGCTCGCACCCGTCATTCCGCAACCTTGCGGACATGTGGATCGCGAACAACACAGTCCCCACCAACATCCATAATCTCGCACAACGCCTGAAGGCAGTACAAGTGCGAGACGAAGAAAAGCAGGCCAACCGCGACCAAGATCCACAAGGCATGCCCCACCCGGCACCATGGGCACCAGAGATCAACACCCCGCCCCCGCCACCCCGCACACGCGACAGAAAGCCAGGGAGAGGCGCCCTGGACCAACCACGGCAAGCACAATGGCGCACCGATCCGCCCCGCCAAAATCCTATGCCTCACCAAGGCACGACGACCCCAACGCCCCGCAGTAAGCAATGGACCACCCCCATTGTCCCCAAGCGGCCTCCCATGCGCAGCACCCACCCGCAGCGCCAGACCACCACAGGACAACTCGCCAACGCAGACGACGAGTATGATGATAACACTGTATACCAGGCCCTCGAGGAGGAAGAACCTGAAGATAAGAAGTATGCCCTCAACTCAGGAGCCCACCCGTCTCATATCCGAAAACCAACACGTCACATGCGGCCACTACGCCGCATAATACGCACTAACACGGCCACCAACAAAACCCCTCCCGCCTCACATCAGGGGATGCTCCACATCCCGACCCGTACGAATGGACAGATACGGATCCCTGCCATTGCCAACCCAGCACTGCGCGCCAACTTGCTCTCCGTACACGACATTGCAGTGCAATGGGGAGAAGTCAGATTCACACCCACGCAAGCACTCATCCTAGATACGAGCATGAGCCCACCGCAGACTGTAGCCAAAGCAAAATTCTCCAAGGAGATGTACTACCTGCAAGTACCCAAGGAGAAAGGAAATATCATTGTAGTGCAATACGCACCTGAAAAGGGGGGTGAAAAGAAAGGAAAATCTTTGGATATGAAAAGTGGTCCGGGTTGGGGGACACACGTGTGAATACTTGCACAGTTTTAATTTTTAATTATTTTATTTTATTTAGTTAATTAGTTGGCATTAATTTTGCTGACATTAGATTAGATCTAGGATCTAGCGCCGCGAGCTACTGTAGTGGCTCCGGCGGGGCGATATATACCTTAGCCCTCTGACGACGAAGTCAGTAAAGGTAACCCGAGTTGCCAGAGTCTGATATCGCCTTGGTTGAAGTCCGTCTTTTACAAGACATTCCCTTTAACTACAGATTACTTTATCCTTTGCGCTCGGGGGTCCCCTTTTTCCTTACCAATTTTCCTTTATTTCCCTATCCTAATTTCCCTTAATCATGAGTTGGTCCCATCTTGTAGGATTGCGATCCGCAACGTGACGTCATTTGCCATCGGGCTTTTGTGTTGGTGCACCAGTGGTGCTTTTCTCAGTGTTGGTTCCATCGGAATCTGGTTGCGACCGATCCGTTGTTGGTACTTTGCCATCGGGCAGTACGACGGTGTAGCGCTGCTACGTTTTCTTCTTTCCCGACGGGCTACGTTGCGACGTCCCCGTCGAAGACCTTATCAAGGGTATAAGGTGTACAAGGCGCTCTTCGAGCATTGGATTCACGACCCATCGGGCCAGGTTTACTCTAACACCCCTCCGAACTCGTCGAGCAGCTGCCTTTACAAGTCTCTACCACCATTTACCGATCCCGGGCTGGGCCCTTCTCTTTGCCCCCCCTTATCAGGGATCCGAGCTACTGCGGGCCGCAAACCCGCTTAAAGAGGACAGGGAGCTTCGAACACTCCGTAGCGCTGTGCCGTTGGCAGTTGTTCTTTTTGTTGCTGTTGTTTGTGTTGGACCGTCGGACCTTGGTCTCTGCCTGACAGGCGCATTGCACTACAAAAGTGGTCTCCCGACCTAGAAATTGTTTTGTCTACGACAAGGAAGTTGGTTTGGGTAACGGACTCTTTTTTTATTTTCTTTTTGTTTGTAACTTTTTTGCTGCGTAGGTCGGCTCGTACCAGCGATGTCAACAAGCGCACCCGGGGACGTCGGTCCCGGGGCGAGTAGAAGCGGAGCGGCACGAGCGTCGAGGATCCCGCGAGGTCCTTGCACCCGGAGCCAGGCCAATACGGCCACGGAGCCCGGAGATCAAGAATCCCCTACGGGGATAGCCGCCGACAAGACTGACCTCGACGAGAAGTTGGAGAAGATGAGCAGCGAAATTCGCAAAGAAGCAAAGAAAAATCTCGAGGCTGAATTAGGCCTCGTGCAGAAGCAACTTGAGTTGCAAAGTTCCGAGTTCCACACGGCGTTGGAAGAGCTGAACGCGCGCGTGGAATTCGTTGAGAAAAACAATGGCGGCGGGACCGACGGCATCGAGCCGGAGGTCCTCGCTTCATTGAAGCTTTCGGCCAAGGAGGCAAGGCGCGATGCGAATCAAGCGCTAGAGTCCTTAGGCCAGTTCCGAATCAGCATCGATGACCGATTCGATCGCGCCGCGCAACATCTCAAGGACCTTGAGCAGGCCGCGGATCAAGCTCCGCAAGGATCAGACGACGAGCCGCTCCCTTCGGGTAGAGAGGGCGACCGTCGGTCGAAGAAGGACAAGCCCGCTCGGCAGCGGAGCTCCAAGTCGAAGCCCTCGAAGAAGGACAAGCGACGTACAAGCATGGGTCACTGTAGTGACGATCCGGAGAACCGCGACTCACAGTCGGAGTCGCTTGGTCCCTCGGAAGATGGTAACGGCGGTTCGTCGAACCATTCGGGCGATTCCGAACGCCGTTCAGAAAAAGGAAACGGAATTTCGTCAAGCAAGAAAATTTCCTCCAGACGAGGCGGAGTCACTTCGTCCGCCTCGCGGAGAGACAAGGACGCGGAACCCGATGACGTCGCAGCGCGGCGCGGGTCGCGATGGGAGGAGTTGGAGGAGCTGAATCCGACCAACTACCTCTTCAAGAAATTACTTTCGTACCGAACGTACCGCTTGCGGAACCCGCAGACATATTTGTCAAGTTCCCGGCGGACCGCCGTGCGAAAAATCAGGAGAGATATTCCGCCTAAGGTGAAGAAGGACAACACGTTCACAGGTGAGAACGGGGTCCTTGTGTTCGATTTTTTGGCAAAATTAGTTCAAGAGTTCGATACTCAAGAAATGAACGAGGGGCAAGCGATCCGCTTGTTGCCCGAATTTTTAAGCGGCATCGCCTTGAGACAGTACACTTCGGTGTCTCAGACGGCCGGGGCCCATCACGGAAAGGTATCCGTTTGGCCGGAGGCCGTACAGTGGTTGTTGAGGAGTTTCGCAACCGACGAGGCGATCCGTCAAGCCGTGCTCGCATTGCGAGAAGTTCAGCAAAGACCGTCTGAAGACGAGATGGAATTTTATATCCGTCTGACGGACGCAAGCAATCGATGTGGAAACGTATATTCGATGGAAGAACAGATGACGATGTTTATTGAAGGACTCGATTCGAGTATCAAGCCGATGGTATCTCAATACCGGCAAGACAATCGGGACGTTTCGTTTTGGAGACTAGTTAATTACGCGAAGGCGCATGGCTCGGCGAGCCGCGCTAAGGACAAGAAGACCAAGAAGGTCACGATTCAGACGCCGTCGATAATTAGGGCGGGTAAGAAGCGGAGGGCTTCTTATCCCGGTCGCAAAAGTCACGCCGCCGTCCATTTAGCCGAGTCCATTTCCGCGTCAGAAGAGCGCGGTGCGCATGGAATTAGCGAAAATCATTACGAAGGAGCGTTAGTAGCCGAAGGCGAGTTCATTGAGACATCGGAAGGCTACGGACACGAGGACTACGGGGACAGCGGGTCGTCAACTTTACCGACGCCCGCATACGCGACGGATTCGTTTTCAGAGCCTGCGGATCCCGTGATGATGTTTCGGGGGCGCGGCCACACACCGGCGCCGCGCACTCCGATGGAAGACAAGAGCACGGCGTTTCGAAGGCCAGGCTGGACAGGAAGGCCGCAACGTCAAGGAAGGCCGCCGGCCCGTGGAGGGCCTAGGCCGCAATATCCCGTCATGACGCACGGACTGGTGTGCTATCATTGCTATGAAAAGGGGCACGCCGCGCCAACGTGCATTCTTTCCCTCCGGGAAATGCACCGAGTTTTGGAAAATTATGATGCGTTGTCTCCGATGCAGAGGTTAGGGATACCATCGACGAGTTATCTGAAGGTCAAGAACTGGTTTGATTCGCAGACGGCGAGCACGCCGAGTGCTTCAACGCTGCGGTCGAACCAACCCTTCAGAGGGCCCGCCGCGGGCCCCGCGTCGTCGGATGTGAGAAGGATCCCGCAGCGGCAGGAAAACTAGAGAGGGGAATCTCGCATGAGTCGCGAGAGGCACAGGGTCGACGTACTGTGCCCGGGGCTCAGCCCCGCTCCCCGTCTCTAAGGGAAAAATCAGGCCTCGAGGAGGAGGTTGTTG
>NW_005179052.1:107268-169611 GCF_000350225.1 Chondrus crispus
AGCCCAAAGGGCCAGCTCAAGTCAAGAAAATTTTGAGCCGAGCCCGAGATCATCCGCTGGAAGAAGTTCGAAGACCCTTGTACAGGGTTAAGCGAAGGGAGTGTCCCGAGAAGATTTTGGTTCTTGCGCGAAAAAACTACAAAGTTTACGCGGACATTGGACCAACAGTCGGATTGATGAGCCGGGTGTTGTCTGTTTTAGACACCGGCGCGGGACCAAACCTTGTGCGAAAATCGGAACTCCCAGCTGGAATGGAATCTCTAGTGTCCTACGGACCGACCCAAGACATTGGTGACGCAAACAATAGGCCACTCCGGACTCTCCGCACTATTAGAATGCCTGTGAGGCTTGGAAAATTTGTGGCCGCAGCCGAGTTTATTGTATGCGAAAAACTAGCCGTCCCGCTAATTCTAGGCGTGGACTACTGTGACCGGTTTGTGGAAGCAATTTATCCAAGGAAGAAAACGGTTGAGTTGGCGGATTTCTCGGAGGTTCCGATAGTTAGGCGGCTCTCGACGAGAAAAGGGAAGAAGAATCTCGTCCCGGGCGAGGACGAGAATGAGGGAAAGAGGGAGCAATTTTCCCCTAAGGTAAAAGTGGCAAGAGCCACGATTATCGAGCCAGGGACGCAACGCGTCGTGGAATGCACCTCGAAGAGGGCGGGCTTGGTTGTGGCTCAGCCGTACTCGTCGTTGTACGAAAGGCACGGACTGACGTGCACAAATGGTGTTGTTCAGGTCGAGCCTGACCGGCCATGTCGTTTACTCGTTGCGAATTTTAGGACGTACCCTGTCAGGGTGCAAAAAGGCCAAGTGGTGGCAGAATTATTACCGCACCCGAGAGCCGCGCTCGAGAGCAAGACCACCATTGGTGAAGTTCTCGGAATTCAAGAAAGGAAGAAGGAAAATTTTCCTAATTCCACCAAGACGCCTACGGGCGAGGCAAGATGCGAACTGTCGGATCAAGATGGCGAGGACCAGCAAGGAGAACGGGAGGAAAGGCTCTCCGCGACGGCAACTACGACGCCGGAGCGGCGGATTGAGCCTCCCCCGCCGGACGTGGAGGAACTCGACCTGAGCCACGTGCCGGACCGGCTGCGCGAGCGGTTCCGTCGGATGTTGAAGAAGTATTCAAGGATGTGGGATGGGACGCTTGGCGAAATTAATACCACAGTCCATCGGATCGAGTTGATCCCCGAGACTCGCCCCATCGCACAAGCCCCGTATCGGGCCGGACCTAAAGCCCGCGAAGTAGAAGATGCAGAGCTGCAGAAGATGTTAGAGGCAGGAGTGATAGAACCAGCGCAGTCAGAATGGGCGTCGCCCGTGTTGCTGGTGCCCAAGCCGGATGGGTCAATGCGTTTTTGCGTAGACTACCGCAGGTTGAACGCAGTGACGGTGAAGGACACGTCCCCTTTACCGCGCATGGATGAGTGCCTGGACTCGCTTGGTGACACCAAGGTTTTCTCCGCGTTGGACGCGATATCGGGTTATTGGCAGATGCCTATCCCTGAGCGTGACCTTGACAAGACCGCATTCTCGTGTCAGTCAGGACTGTATCGCTTCTCAAGAATGCCCTTCGGGCTAACTAACGCGCCAGCGACGTTTCAGAGAGCAATGGATATCCTGCTCTCTCCGTTCCGTTAGAAGTGCTGTTTGGTGTATCTGGACGACATAATAATGTTTAGCAAGTCGTGGGAGGAGCACATCGTGCACGTAGATGAAATACTTTCTGTATTGGAGAAGGCAGGTGTGAAGCTCAAGCTTCGCAAGTGTGAATTTTTCGTCGAAAAGATCAAGTACCTGGGCCATGTCGTTCGGCCAGGTACATTGGAAGTGGACGCTGCGCGAACCGTCGCATTGGAACAAGTGAGGTACCCTCAAACGCAGACCCAGCTCAGGAGCTTCTTGGGACTTTGTAATGTCTACCGCAGATTCGTTCCGCATTATGCGAAAATCGCGCATCCGCTCAATCAACTGTTGAAGAAGGGACAACCGGTCCAGTTGGAAGGATTCGACGAACAGTGCAAAAAAGTTTTTCATAAGCTCAAGGACGCCATCCTGGCACGGCCGGTGTTGGCGCTGCCGAAGAAGGACCTACCCTACTCGGTAGACACCGATGCAAGCGACTATCAAATCGGCGCTGCATTATTTCAAACACACCCGGATGCGCAACGCAAACCCACCGGGTTCTTTTCAAGAACGTTAGCCGCAGCCGAGAGAAACTATTCTGTATCAGAAAAAGAATGCCTAGCGGTAATCTGGGCCGTACAGACTTTAAGACCATATCTATATGGCGAGCACTTCATGGTGCATACCGACCATGCCTCATTGAGGTGGTTAATGAACGTAACCGACCTCAGCGGGAGATTAATCCAATGGAGGCTCCGTCTCTCGGAATTCCATTTCGAAATCAAGTACAAGAAGGGCAAGGCGAACAGTCAAGCTGATGCCCCGTCAAGATTACGGACCGCAGGAGAAACCGTCGACGAAATCGACGACGAAATCCCATGCTTTATGGCCGAACCGGCCGAGGGTACAGTGGAGAACGAGGAAAGTTTTGACGCAATAGACGACATCCTCGCTCTTGAGGGGGGGACCGCCCCTGAGCGCCTCGATCAATTCCAAGCTGTCACTCCGGAGGAGCTCATTCGCGAGCAAGTCGTCGACCCCTTCTGCAATCGCATCAAGGAAGAAATGGACGCCGGAAAGGTGAGAAAGTTCAGCATGGAGACCGAGGAACTCGAAGGAACTCTATGCCGTACCGCGGCAGAGTTTGTACAAGTGGTGATACCACAATCGTTAAGGGACCGCGTCCTGAGGTTGAGCCACTACGCAAAATTGGCAGGCCACCCGGGAGGGAGGAAACTTTACAAGACTTTGAGAAGATATTTTTATTGGCCTACGATGGCCCTAGACTGCTATGCAGTCGCGAAGAATTGCGCCGCATGTGCGCGGGAGAGGGTGAAGTTAAGAAGAAACACGAAGGAAATGAAGCTGTTCACGCCCAAAGCTCCGCTGGAGTTTGTCGCCATCGACATCCTCGGCGAGCTAATTACAACTAAACGAGGAAATCGGTACATTCTCGTGAACATCGATCGATACTCCAAACTGGTACAAACCGTACCGTTGAAGAAGATATCAGCTGCGCACATCGCACAAGCCTTCGTTCACCATTGGGTATTCGTGTACGGACCGCCGGTCAAGCTGCTGTCCGACAACGGAACACAGTTCACGGCCCGGTTCTTTCAGAATGTCTGCCGAATTCTCGGCATACGCAATGTGGTCACGACTACGTACCACCCGCAAGCCAACGGCCAAGTTGAGAGGTTTAACCGCACGCTGACTTCCGAGTTGCGAAATACGTTGGAGAGCATCCCAAGGACTGAGACTTATTTAGCGACGCCGTGACGTTCGCCTACAACACACAAGTTCATCGAACTACAAACATTGCGCCCTTCGAGCTGGTGTTAGCTCGGGCGCCGAGAAGCATTGCGTTACAAGCGCAACCAACTTTGGAGAACTTTAGCTCGTCACGAGCATACTACCTGAAATGGCAGTCGTGGTTGGAGAGCCTAATGCGAGGCGCCGATAGGAGTTTGCGGAAGGAACAAGCCCGATACAAGCGAAATTTCGACGCACGCCTTCGCAAGCCGCAGTATGAGATCCCGCCGCGGTCCTACGTGTTCCTCCGGAAGGAGCAGGGCACGTCTAGCCAACCGAAACACAAGCTGGCACAAGTCGCCACAGGACCTTATCAGGTCCGAAGATCGGATCAACATACGGTTGTCATCGCCCTTGGCGATCAGGAGGAACGCGTATCGCGAGACAGGGGGGAGTTAGCCCCAAGCCCGATGGACTGTGCGCCGGTAACTGGCCTACGGCAAGCGCTACAGTTCCTGGGAGAGCCGGAGCTAAACGAAGAAGGAGAGGTAATGGAGGACGAGGAACGTCCTCACACCCGTGCGCCTACGACGGGGGACCAGGATAATTTAGTTGGTCGAACGCCGACAGCGGAGACACCTCCAGACCTACGCGAGTTCGGAAAGTCCAGAGAAGAGAATGAGTTGGAAGATCTTCGGAAGGGGGAAGGACAGTTGGACACGCAGGAAGAAGGAACCGAGAGTCAGGAGTATGTGATCGACAAGATCGTGGACCACGGCTACGACGAGGAGAAATTAATTCTCAAAGTGAGGTGGTATGGGTATACCATCGAGGACGCAACGTGGGAATCTATTGAGCAGATCCCCCGCAGCGCGGTAGTCACATATTTCCGAAGGAAAAGGCTGCCCTTACCCACGCAAGCGTGGCACGCAAAACCGGGATAGCCATCGTACATAGAATTAGTAGGTTAGAGACAACAGAGAGGTCAGAACTTTGGGGAAGGAACACATCTACCGGGTTCGCAGATAAGAAGTTTGAAGGAAAGGAGAGCAAGGCAGAGAAGCGAGACTGCATCCTTGGATGAGGCATTGAGCCTCTCCGGAAACACACACGCCTCATCACGGTACGCACGAGAAATGACGTTTCGAACGGACGGTCCGCCCTCGTGGGGGGGATGATGAAATCAAATTATATATACTTATATAAGCGTGTCGACAACAACCCGCTGAACAGGCGACATAAGGGAGAAGTCGATTCCAGCTATGCTTTGAAATTATAATCAAAAAGCAGGAAAAATTACGGCAGCTGCAGTACGCACGATAAGTGGTGATCGTTTGCCACAGTCGGCGACATAACTATTCTAAGTCACCTGGCAGCCAAGCCCCACCCGACCTCACACGAAGCCGATCGTCACACTCACTGCTAACACACTGCCCATGCTCGACGAGCACGAAGACTCGTCCAGAGGGACCACCCTCAGAAGAACGCTACTACGAAGTCACCCCGCGGCGACCGACGGCGGCACGCACAACCAGTCCTATTTTCTAGAGTGATCTACTTAGCACTTACCACCATGTCCTCTCTTCAACTCTGTCGTTTCTTTGTTTCTTTTCTTTCCCTCTTTTCTGTTCTGTTTTACTCTATTCTATTGTATTTTATTTCTTTTTGTTGTTGCAGGACTCTAGCGACGCGGCCGCGTATCGCGGACCTCGATCAAACAAGACCACAAGACAAATCGATAGACGGACGAAGAGGAGACAGCGCGACGAATATGAGAGAGCACGCGTTGGTAACGTCCCGAGAAAGGACGATGGTGAAGGTAAAAGGGAACCTCCCCGCTTTTTCAAGATATAGTGACGGTCCGACACTGCAAGTCTCGACGTACAGAGGAGAAGGACATGGCTATGCAATACGGGATCGCACGTGAAACACAGTGAGAAGGTCGCATTCTGTGATACTTTGGATCCGCGGCAACAGCCCCCACCGAGAACGGATGTGTCTTATGAATTTTGTTGCTGTCGTATGGAGACGGACACTGCCAGTGTGACTTATGATTTTGTTTGATACGGGACCTCGGTCCGAAGGAAGGCAGTCGATACGCGGAGTGAGGGACAGTCTGGGGGAAATCTCGCAAGCATGCCATCGGCTCGTCTACGCACTGAAAGTCGTACACCGGTAATGACGAAAGTGACGTCGCCATAATGGTAGGAGGACGGCGTAACAAGTATGGTGCTGACAATGGTGCGCTTATCGTGAGAGCAGGGTGAGGGCCACCTCACGCAGGTCAGAAAGAGGATTGTAGAACCAGCGAAGATCAAGGAAATTGCCTCGTCAACCGCTACGAAGGCGCTGCAGAAAGAGGACCGAGTCTTGATCTTATCCGAAGGCCTTCAAGGTTTCTTTCTCGGTGTTCTTTTCCGATTTTGGTGGTGCAGGACAAAGGAGACAGAACGGGAATTAAGCGAGAGACAACTCGCCGGACTGGCGCGCATACACGCGTCACCGACGCGTGTGGGGAAAATCACGTCTGGATCAGCGATCCGCCCTCATCAGATCAAAATGAGAGGAGGAAAATGAGAGGTACTGTGTACTGTACTTCACAAAGAAGAAGGGACAAACGGAAAAGTGTGGCGTGGTCAAAGTGGAACAACAGTCAGCCTTCGAAATTTTTATCGAAATTAAGGGGCAAACACATCATTTGTTGGTCGCTCGCTAAAAGCCGACGGCACCAGTATCCCGGCGACAAACCCACCAACGACCGAGCAGGACATCCACAACACCGCCGCCAGACGACGTCGCCAAACTCGCATTAGGCGAGGTGATTACGATCCACGGATAAAGGGACCGACGCTCGACGGTCGCATGAACATTCCCCCCCGAACAGAGGTCACGCCAATTTCGAGGTACCGGCGTATCATTAGACACAACACTCGCATAGGAACCGTCCTCCCTTGCACAGAACAGCGGCTATCCGCTGTCGCAGCAAACCTCATTGTTCGAGGCGGCGTAAGGAAGACGAGAGGAAGAAGGGGAGCGGATTGTGATCTATTTATTCATACGGCGAGAACGACCTCTACGGAGAGACAGTGTCGCTCGACTAGCTTGGGACCGACAATCTGTCTGTTGCGTGCAGCGACTGACGTCGCCCAGCTCAGGAACTTGTTTATACCCTGAGTGACCTACCGAGGCGACCCCCTCCTTTTACTTCCTGTTCTTTGCCTACCTTTCTAGCTGCCTAATTTTTATTTCCTCCACGTTGGGTTGCTTGTTTTTTTGTGAAGGCGGAATACGACCCCGCACCGCGACGCCGACGCGCAAGACCAGGATCGACAGATTGGGGATGGAAATTCGTTAGGCAGGAAAAAGTTACGCGTCTGTCGTGCTTGGCTTTCACTTCGCTTTGTTCGGCTACATTCTATTTTTTCTGGTGACGTTGGAGACCCGGTCGCGTCCCTCGGACACTAATCAGCAAGACTACCAGGTCAGTCAAGGGAAGGCCGTTGAAGACGTGCGATAAGGGCTCCACAGTTATGAAAACTCTGGTTGGTTCGAGCGGACGGTCTATCGGACTAACGTACACGCAAGGGGACATCGTGAATGACCAACGCTACGTGATCGTGCGGCACGGTACAGCAGAAATGGGGCGACCATTGACAATGGAGACCTATGCCTACCTACGCACCCAGACTTTCATCCGAGAGACCAGTGAACAACGGCAGCGTCGCTCCGAGGGAGTGGATCTTCACGGATCTACACGCCGCAGACATCTCAATTCTACTGTGTCACAGCCGCTACAAAAAAAGAGGGGAGACCGAAACGAGATCAGGAGTCGATCTCAAATAACAGAGAAGGTCGTACGAGAAGTAGAATTTATTGCGGGACGTTCGCAACATGGCGAGACTTACGACGACCGCAACGTGCTACAAGGGCGCTTCCGGAGGCCTCTCACCGGAGAGCGAACAAGGCGGGGCCATTGGAAAGATGGAACCCCTATTCACAATTAGTACGTTCCCTCGACGAGGTAGATGGACAGACAATGAGACCGTCTGAAGGTTGAGAATGAAAAAGGGGGGTTTTAAGAAGCAAAAGGGGCAAGTGACCCCGGCAATGAAAATGACGTTGGACTCATTTAGGGCGTCTGCGCTTAACAGACACATGCAAAAAGAGGAGGAAAGGGGAGACGCACATCGCGGATGGGAGAAAGAGAATGTGCAAGAAAGAGGAGGTAAGTGAGGAATTTGAAGAGGTAAAAAGGGAGAGACAAAAAGAGGAGGTAAACCACAAAAGAGGAGGAAAGGGAAGACGCACATCGAGGATGGGAGAAAGAGAATGCGCAGGAAATTGGGGGAAATTGAGAAATGAAGAGGAGGAAGAAAAACGGACCACCTCAAAGACTCTAGGGGGGAACTGTATTTCCTTGAGTAGGAATCTCCAAACAGGCAACGGAGCAACTGAAGATGCGATCATTGACGACGTCTCGTGGACGGCTGAACAAAAAGGGGGAGGGCGACTAGGAAAATTGTCAGGGACCGCCATGCCCTCGCCTACGGCAAGAAGAGGGCAAACGAAAGGAGGAAGTCGGAGATGCCGTAAATACGCACGTTGCCGTCCCCGTTAGGCAGAGTCAGGGCGTAGGAAAAGAGGGAGAAAAATGGTCAAGGATAAAGAGGAGGAATTGAAGAGAAGGAAATATAGGGCAATCAGGAAAGGGAGAACTGAAAATGCAAAAGAGGAGGAAATTGGAAATTACAGGAGATTCGCAGGTGGGTTCTTTTTATCGCACAAAGGTCGTACGATAAAGTCGCTAGTCGACTATCAGACGGGCAGGATGGGAAAAGAAGGACAGGTCGCAAGGAAGTGCTGTGGCCGCCGTCTCAACGAGACTATGCCCCAAGGGATTTTCCCTTTGGAAGGGAGGTGACAAGCCGAGCTAGAACTTGCAATTCGTCCAGGGACGCCCTCTGGAGAGCTTCTCCCTCCACACCATGAGCCATGAGAAGGCGATGGTAAACGGCGGCAGCAGAGGTATTTTCTTTGGGAATTGTAGATGATGTAGGGCCCGAGGTAGGGGCTAGGAGCGGACCCTCAGGTGAAGGGCAAGCCGGACGTGGGGTCGGATCCCCGGCCGACGGTAGGGCTTCCCGAATTGAAATGGTTCCCGTCGAGCAGCTCGCAGGAGGAAGCTCGACGCGCGGAGGAGCCTGAGGGCGAGTTAAGCCCACGGGTGCCGTACATGACGGCAATGGCAAGGTTGGGGCAGGTGTGACGAGCTGTCCCTCGCGTGATGAGGAAGCAGGAAGAGAGGTTGGATTCACGTCGGAGGAAGACACGACTCGAAGCGACAAGGTTTCCGCCGAGCTCGTGGGAGGAAGTACGACGCACACTGGGGCCTCAGGCGCGGAGGGACGGACCGGTGCAGGGAGAGGGGAAGTTGGGGCCGAAGGTCGAGAGCACATCTCAGGCTCTCGAGGATCCGCGTTCACCACAGTGACTGCGTTGGGGGTTGGTGGTTGATTTCCGAAACGGCGGCTCATCTGGGCCTCCCAGGCAGAACAGAGGGAGGAGGACCAGGGGTTGATCCACACGAAGTCACCGGCAGCTGGATGATTTCTACCAGGGGAAAAAGAGGGTCGCTGGCGTGAAAAGGACCGAGACGAATTTCGTGGAGGAACGCAATCCCATGCTACGGTCTCGATCATATCGAGGAGGGCGTGCACTTCACGGTCCACATCGGACCCGCCAAGGGGGACAGAAAAATCGAGGAGACGCATCTGTTCGCGGAGTTTCGAAGGGAGGTGCCACAGGCGCCAACAGTCGAAAACTTGCCACAGGAGGGTGGCGGCGACTTTCACGCACCACTCCGTGAGGAACACAGTCCACAGCCCGTGCTGCGGATCGCGTAAATGACTGCCGGAATATGTCAGGATGGGTCCTAACTCAGCCCAGAAACCCTGACATACCTCGTATTGACTCCACCAGGACGGGGTTCGTTGGTATCGATTGGTGTAGCGCTGTCTGGAAATTTCACGAGCCTCAATTATCTGGTACGCCACGAAGTACCCAGTGTCGGATCGGACCCGACGTTCAAAGCGTACAGTATTTTGGAAAAAGAAAATACCGCCGCCCTTCGTATGGCGAAAGTTTGTGGGAAGAATGGCTTGGGTCCAAAGCATGGCGTCGGTCGTGACGGTGCGTCGGTTGCGCCACAGTCGGTCCGCCTCGGACACGGGGTCACCATAGGTGCAGTCGACGAGGTTGTCGAGGTAGAGTCGTTCCCCCTCCGTACGACATTGCCAAGTGTCGAAGTGGTAACATGAAGGTATGAGGGCGTCGGCCATAGGAATCTCGATCCGAGTGAGCACAGCGTCTATGAAGCGCAGGGATAAGGAAGAGCGACCGCGCGGGGAGGAGTGACGTAGGATGGAGGTGGGTATAGCGATGCGGGCGCGCCAGTCAAAGGTGTGAATGGCCTGCAAAGGGAGGTTACCGGGCAACATGCCCGCATCATCGGCGAAATTATTTTTGATGCCGCCGAGGTCGCGGACGCCCACAGAGGAGAACCATTGAGCAGAAGCAAACAGGGCTGCGTTATCACGCATGGTTTTGTTCTGCAGCTCCTCAAGCGAAGGATGACGACGCGCTACCCAAGAGGAATGGTAGCCCCGATGGAAGGCCGGCTCGGCAGGGTTGCTAACAGGGGGTAGACGGGGTATGGAAGGAAGACCCCGGGGCACTTCGGACTTGCGAAGGAAGCCAACACCCGGACGTGTACGGGTGGCACTATCGTCCGAGTGTTCCGATGGAGAAGGACGCATGGTATTTTCGTCTTAACCTTGCTAGAACGCCGCGCCGAGTGATTGATGACTGGGAAACACGGTCAGCAGCGGCAGGAGGTTATACGATGGCTGGGCGTTGCGCAAGGGCGCTCAGAAGGGGAATATGTAGTGCAATACGCACCTGAAAAGGGGGGTGAAAAGAAAGGAAAATATTTGGATATGAAAAGTGGTCCGGGTTGGGGGACACACGTGTGAATACTTGCACAGTTTTAATTTTTAATTATTTTATTTTATTTAGTTAATTAGTTGGCATTAATTTTGCTGACATTAGATTAGATCTAGGATCTAGCGCCGCGAGCTACTGTAGTGGCTCCGGCGGGGCGATATATACCTTAGCCCTCTGACGACGAAGTCAGTAAAGGTAACCCGAGTTGCCAGAGTCTGATATCGCCTTGGTTGAAGTCCGTCTTTTACAAGACATTCCCTTTAACTACAGATTACTTTATCCTTTGCGCTCGGGGGTCCCCTTTTTCCTTACCAATTTTCCTTTATTTCCCTATCCTAATTTCCCTTAATCATGAGTTGGTCCCACCTTGTAGGATTGCGATTCGCAACGTGACGTCATTTGCCATCGGGCTTTTGTGTTGGTGCACCAGTGGTGCTTTTCTCAGTGTTGGTTCCATCGGAATCTGGTTGCGACCGATCCGTTGTTGGTACTTTGCCATCGGGCAGTACGACGGTGTAGCGCTGATACGTTTTCTTCTTTCCCGACGGGCTACGTTGCGACGTCCCCGTCGAAGACCTTATCAAGGGTATAAGGTGTACAAGGCGCTCTTCGAGCATTGGATTTACGACCCATTGGGCCAGGTTTACTCTAACACCCCTCCGAACTCGTCGAGCAGCTGCCTTTACAAGTCTCTACCACCATTTACCGATCCCGGGCTGGGCCCTTCTCTTTGCCCCCCTTTATCAGGGATCCGAGCTACTGCGGGCCGCAAACCCGCTTAAAGAGGACAGGGAGCTTCGAACACTCCGTAGCGCTGTGCCGTTGGCAGTTGTTGTTTTTGTTGCTGTTGTTTGTGTTGGACCGTCGGACCTTGGTCTCTGCCTGACAGGCGCATTGCACTACAATCATGGCAGCAAGAACCGCCCCCGCAAGAAAAATTACTCCCACGAAAGCACCGAGAGCAAAAAAATAGGACGACGGCCAAACCTAAACCAAGCCGCATACCAACACTCGTACGGGTGCCGCCGACAGTAAAAAGAATACCCCTGCATGTAGCGCACAATCCTGCGCCGCCCCCGTACACCCCGGCACACCCCGCAGTCGAACGGGACTTCCACCATTACCATGTGATCTTCAATCACATACGCCCCGCCACGCTTCAAAAAATGGCAAAGCTTGGCCTCTTGCCCAACCTCCCACCCAAGTTGAGACAAAGACCGCCACGCATCACATGCTCGAGCTGCGCAGCCGCCAAACAACAACCGGCCCCGCACTACCCAACCATCCACAGGTACCAGTAGGAGCAGCGTTCAGCAGTGACATATGCGGACCGTTCAACGCGCCCTCACGCCGAGGAAACAAGTACATACTCACGATAATTGACACGAAATCAAGATACCTCATTGTCGACTTCTTGGAATCACGAGCTGAAACACCGCACCGACTGGACAAAATTCTTACAGCACTCAAACGAAGGAATGGATGCAAGCCCAAGCTGTTACACACGGACAACGCTAAAGAATATATATCCGAATATGCGAACAGAATGTATCGCTCACAAAATGTAATGCACAGCACTACAGTGCCGCACACACCCCAACAGAACGGCATAGCAGAAAGGATCAACGGAACCCTGATGAATTCCGCAAGAGCAGCGCTGCACCACAGTGGCCTCCCCAAAACTCACTGGGAAGACGCCGTCAGAGACGCAGCGTTCAAGTATAACAACATACTACACCACTCCACCAACTCCCTGCCATTCACAACGTGGAACAACACCACCCCCAGAGTCCACCAATTCCTCTTATTCGGGCAACTAGGGACAATCCCTGAACTGGCTAACAGGAAACAAATATCCAAACTCGCCCCAAGAGCCACCCCCGCCAGATACTTACATGCCATAGATGAGCACCACATCATGGTACTCGAAACAAAAACCAACAAGCCTCGAGGAGTGCGCTGTGTCAACTTCCAACCCTACCACTGAGCCACTGACCCTGCAGTGCCATGCACACACGCGAGGAAGGCGTTTACACCACACCGCACACCCACACGTGTGACACGCACAACACCAGCCCCGGGTAGCACAAGCCAAGCCAAGAAATATCCCAACGCAGCAGAGTGGGAAAAGGCACACAACGAGGAATTGGAAAATTTAGACACAATGAACGTCGTACAGTGAACATCAGATGCCAACCTCCCCAAAAAAGGAAAACTCATACCTCTAAAAATGGGATACCGATACAAGAGGAACAGCGCAGGAGAAATAGCATCGAGAAAAGCGCGCTGCTCAGCACGCGGAGACAAGATGGTGCCACACACGCACTTTGACCCTGCCAAACCGACAACTTACATGGCAGATAAAACAACTGTAAGGACACTGTTCGGCATAGCAGCAACACACCGCATGCAAATAGAGCACATCGATATCAAGTCAGCATATCTCCATGAGAAATTTGCACACAACGGCAGCGAAAAAGTGTACGTGAAACAACCACCCCGTTTCAACGGCACATACAAGCACCCATGCCAAGGAGGCAAGTTGAACATGAACATCTATGGGACGCCCTCTGCAGGACACACTTACCTGACAGCAGTATTCGCCCTACTACGCAACAGCAAGTTACAGCAAAGCGAAGCTGACCTCTGCCTTTGGTCAGAAAAATTGGAAAGGACCTCATCATAGCCGCAGTATGCATGGATGATTTTACTGTAGTCGCGTCAAAAGCCGAGCTCAAGGAGAAGTTCGCAAAAGCATTAGCCAAAGCGTACAACATCAAGCGTCTAGGAGAGCACAAAACATTCCTAGGATGGACTGTACAGCGAAGCACAAATGGAGATATCCATGTCTCCCAGCCCAATGCAATCAACTACATAGTTGAACAAGCAGACATGGCACATTGCAACCGCAAGGAAACTCCGTACTGCGACGGAGTGATGCTTCACAAGCCAACGGATACCGATGAGATCCAAATGGCAGCCCTCAAGAAACACCAACAATTAATTGGGGACCTCCAATATTTCGCCGACTCCACCCGGCCTGACATATATTTCCTGGCAAACCGACTCGCCGTCGCGGCCAACAAGCCTACACAGAGGCATTAGAGCGCGTTAATGCGACTGATAAGGTACCTAAAACGTACCCCCACAACAGGACTCACCTTCCGAGCTGGCACGTCCACCAGCAAAGAGTCGAAACAGGACCTCCTCGTCTCCTATGCAGACACAAATTTCGCAGCGGACATAATGGACAGAAAGTCCATCTCAGGGACCCTACAGAACTACAACGGAACACCGATCTGTTGGGGATCCCTCAAGAAAAACATCACTGCTCTGTCCACCTGCGAGGCTGAGTACATAGCGGCAACAGCAGCCGCTCAACAAACAACATGGATCCGACGCATGCTCAAGGACATCTACATGCTGTCGACCAAGCCGACACCCCTGAGGATTGACAACCAGTCAGCAATCCACGTCGCGAACAGCACAGGACCGACAAAGCGGCGAAAATTCATAGACTTGCGTCACCACTATCTGACGCACCAGTCACAAAAGGGAACAATCACCCTCGCCCATGTCCCCACCGACGAGCAACTGGCGGACATCCTCACAAAACCCCTCCGGCGCCAAGCATACACGCGCCTCCTACCCAAGCTGCAACTCACAATCCAGCAGACTGCAGACGCCAAGACCGCTGCGCCGTCGACAGGGGGAGTGTCATGAGAGCCATAAAAACAAGTGTCGACGCCGCACCAGCATGCCGCCGCAGTTATGAGAGCCATACGTGCACACGTAGCACACGCATGACAGCGCAATTAGATCATCTTTATTCACCGCCGTCTCACTGATCCCTCCCATTCCCTTATAAGGTAGAGACACGATAGGCATCAGTAAACGGACGGCATCGATCTTGCACCACACCTTTTATTGGTTTTGAAACAACTATTTTTGACATAGCTTCGCTTTCGGCATGTTGTGAAACAACGGAAGAGAAGAGTTGTCGTTTTTCGGTCGGTTTAATGCCATGAACAGTGTTCCACGCGGATGTGCGAAGGGATGGAAAAGGAACAGTCCCGCATGACGATGACCACGTCAATTGCGCAGAGTGTGATTGATCACGTTGTGGTTTGCCTGTGGTTTGCTGTAGTCTATCCTGTGTTCCCATTCTCCTCGAAGCTATCGTAGGTCGCAAAATGTTGTTGAATGGACACTCCAGAGATCGAGACATCCTGTCTTTACATTTACAGGAAACGAGTAGCAATATGCTTGCCAAGACTTCAAAATGAGTTTCCGGCTAAAACAGCCTCTTTTTACACGACATGAAACTTGGGTTATGGGCTGGGCGGGCTGGAAGTAAAGATAGACAACGATATCGGGTGGCAAGGCTGCCTTCCTTTTTTTTATTCACCATCGCAGTCGGAGACGGTTTTATACTAAAAAAAGAGAGAGCTGGTGGCTACGTCTCACAGTGGAGTTCAGCACCATGATAATCGTACATGGAACACATCATTCGTCAAGATCTAATACTGTAGGACAATAGATTGCGCAGAGCAACAATACAAAAACATAACAAAGATAGTTCAGCCGAAGTCAGTCTACATACAGTCCTTCAGTCGCTGTTACTGCTGTACTTGATCAAACTTGGCATAACACTGTGCCATGCACAGAGTGTGTCATCAGCAGAGGCCGTCGTCATGAGAGCATCCTCGATACACATCAACAATGAACGGCAGCTTTTATAATCAGGCCCCACTGTAAGTTGAAGATATGTTTGAAGCATAACGCCGTACTACTGAGCTTTTAGGCGATTGACTCCGTGCTTTGTGGCACGTGGTAGGGCGGGGCGAGCATGTAAATGAAAACTAGTTTTTGCTTCCGCAAAATTGGGACGTAGCGGGAGACGAGGACAATGAGCGGGATATCGGGAAAGCACATGGGCCGCAACGATGCCCGGAGCAGCCTGAAATGGAGCTTTACGGCATTTTGTCAGATGCGCGTCGCTTTCATGGTAACTACAGAGGTTTGCCAAGAAAGAATCGAATACGATGCAGTCACTTTGCAGGAGACTTAGACTCGTGTCTTTGCTTTTGGAAGGGAAGCTGTTTCGTGATATGCATTTCAGTCAGACTAGATGACTTCACTGTTTGCATGGGGAGGTTTTCATGTAACTGCGAATCACTGTGGTTGGGAGAATAAAATTACTGGTAGGAAGCACCGCTTCTATCCTTCAGTGCACTTTTTCACATACCTCGAGAAAAGGGATACAAGACTCTAATACCGTCATCCTCGGCAGTGCATTCCCAGATGACTGCATTCCCTTGTGTCACAAAGCACGTCCATCCCGGTATGTACAAACGCGCTGAGCAGACGATTACTGTGCTTCTGCTTCACTTCGACAACTGAGACCGCGTGTCAGGTATGTACTACTGTGTACATTGCAACTCGTACTATTCAAATGGACACGAAGTCGTGACGAAATTCAAATTGAAGCAATCTTTTACTGACGTCGGATGACCAAACAGCCGACTCTTGCCATTTCGCAGCCTCATTCCCTGACCCTACCAAAGAACTCAGCTAATATCATGTGATACAGATAACTTTGTACACTCTAACCACTGCTCTAACTTGCATCATGCAGCAAGGCAACGACCTCCAGAGCGGAGGCGCTGCCTGTCCTGATCTAACATCTGGACGATTCAAACAGATAATTGCAACATGACCCATCTCTGTGGACTACAACATCACTCAGCATTTGGCATTCCCCAACCACATTGAGACAGCCTCACTTATAAACCGGGAACGCGCTCCTCAAAGACTCTTGCAAAGCGCGCCCATCGTCCTCGCGTCCCTGACAACAAACCTCCTCAACTCTCTAGAAAGCGACTTCCAAGTGACGGGAAAGCTGCAGAGCCCAATATCATACACCGTGCTCGGGCACTGCCCCTCCCTGTTCTGCGGGCTTCTCAAGTTGAACATATACTGCGTGCCAACGGTGAGCTCGATGCCGCAGAGGCCGCCGTTGACAGCGGTGCGCAGGTACGCGATACCGTCCTCGACACTCGGGCCACTGAAGTGCCGGTCCACGCGCACGATGAAGACGATCTCGCCGTCAAACTGGTCAGCAATCTGGTCGCACCGGCCGGGGCAGTTGTCCGTGCGCGCCAGCACTGTGCCCCGGAAGGACACGGGCGAGTCGCAGTACACCTTCTGGAACGTCGGCGGGGGGGCGCACGAGCAGGCGAGGGTGGGAGAGATGGTCGTCAGGACGGAAAGCGTCAGGAGAACGACGGTGGAGAAACGCATGGTTGGGGCGGAAGATTGGGGGGGGGGGGGGGGGGGGGGGGTTCGGCGGAAAGGTTGCTCAGGGTAAAGATGAAGCTCAGGGTAGAGATGTCTCTCTTGAAGACCCCGAGACCTCTTATGAGGACAAGACGACCACAAGAGAGGTGGACTGTACCATTCCCATGTGAACCTTAAAGCGGAAGCCAATACTGTACTGTGATCGATAGTCATAGGATGAGGACAGGAAGATGCTGTACTGTATTGAGTTCGCCTGTCGAGAGCATCGCTGCCTCAGGAGTCTCATCCTATGTACGTCATCATATCACTTCTCCTGGGGCACCTCTACAACCGTCCATGCCACGCAATGGAACACATAGGAAGTCGAACGCTTGAATAATACTGTTTTGGGATCAGAGTGAAGCAAAGGCACCTCAGAGTGGAAGGACGGCCGAAGCTTCTTTTCCCGCAGCACCGAGAGGTGAGGTAAAACTTCAGGGCCCCATAATTGCCCAATACGCCGAGCTATCGGACTGCGTACGTCACCAGAAAGATGTGGAGCACAGGGGGTGGACATCGCATTACACGAGCATATGAGGACAGCGGAACACCGCACTCTTCAACTCGCCTACACGAGTAGAGCTTTAGCACTCGCTTGAACTTTTGCAGGATCTCCAATGTACAGCAGATGAGCTGCTGAGGGCCGCTGATCTCTCACATACTGCAGGTAAAGTATATCTTTATGTACAGTGCTCCGCTCGGTCAAGCCGCGGGCGGCCCCCATCCCCTCCGGCAGGCGCCGACTGTCACGTAGCCTACACGTTACGCGGGACCGCCGTATCTCGCCGAGACAGGACTGTAACTGCCCGTCCGGCTTCCGTTACGCGACAAACCTACGGGGAGAGCGGGTGGAGCCCGTCGAAGGGTGGGGCTGCGGTGTCCACGTTGCAGTAGCGCCAGCTCGCAACTATCTCACCATGTCCGCGCACATCCCTCGCACGCCCTTCTCTGCGCGTCCTCATAAAAAGTCACCTGCCGGCAGTCATGAACTCCAAGCAAAACGTCATACTGGGCAGCACTGCCTATCTTGAGTCTGCCCTCAAAGAAACCTCGTCTCAGCGAGGCGCCTCCCCCCCTCCCGTCATGCCATGCCGCCGCGTCATGTGAAGGTCGCTTGGCAAAATCCGTACGCGGCCTGTCGCTGCGCCGCGAGAAATTGCAAACCGCATCGCCATGCCTCCTCCTCTCACTTGCCACGGCCCGAACACCTCCCCCTCTGCCACGGTCGTTCCTCCGATGCGGAGATCGCCATCGCGAAGGCTTGGTCTGCGGAGATCGCAGCGCGGCCCGGAGCTGCAGGAGATAGGGGCACACACCGGCGACACCTTGCGGCACAACTGCGCCGGGAGCTCGTCCACGCGCGCCTCTCCCGCTTCCATGATGGCACGTAGCCTTCGCCTCATCGCCTGGTTCTGCAGCTCGCGGTTCGCGCCTTGGCAGGGCAATAGCCGCTACTGCGTTGCAATAGCCGGTACGTGTGGGTTGTCCACCGGCCTTGAGTGCGGAATATTCGCACGAGGGCGTGGTGGACAACGTGCTTGTCAACAGGGAGTGCGACAGCAATAAAGCATCAAAAAACTGCCTGGCACGGAATGCACTACCAAGGGTACATTCCATGCGAAGCAGTGCATTCAGTGCAGTGCAATATCACCATATTGCACCCAACCCAGTGCAATACCGCGATATTGCACCGGGCGGAGTGCATATCAGTCATATCACGGCGCATCCCTATCGCACTCCCGGTTGACAAGTGTGGGGTACTGCGCTGATGTCAGCGCAGTAGCGGCTATTGGCCTGCCCAGCTGTCAACAGCTGCTCCACGCCATCCCGCCGCTTGCAAACCGCGTGCTTCATCTCGCCGTATCTCCAGGCGCAGGGGTCCCCCCTCCCCCATGTCCTTCGGGACGCGGGGCACCCGGTGTGAATATGCCAGCACACGGAAAAGTTTGACCGACGCGACTTCAATTCAAAGATGTCATTTTCATTGCTGCCGCGCTGAAAACGAAAGCAGACGTGAACGCAGATTGCGGGTACATGCACTTGGTCGGACACTACCCATGAAACGTCCTCATCCGTAGATACTCCTGGGTTTTGGGACGTTTCCCTCTTGGGAACCCCCGCGTTACAGTGCAGTATATAGCGCGCGGCTCGCCCCCTTCTCTCGACTCCCGACCCACTTGACGGAAGTTCACCAACCAGCAAAAATGTTGTGCAACATTCTCAAGTTCTCGCTTCTGTCTCTGCTAGCCACGCTCTCTCTGTCGTGCTCGTGCTTGCGCTCCACCTTCGAGCAGGGCGTGTGCAGGTCGAGCACGATCTACGTCGGCACGGTACTGGCGCGGACGGACAACTGCCCGGGCACGTGCGACCCGTTCGAGGACCAGCGGAATGGCAAGATCACGTACATCGTCAAGGTGACGGCGCGGTTCCTGGGCGCTCCCGCGGAGGACAACATCATTTACGTGCAGACGCTGGTCAACTCTGCGCTGTGCGGCACGATCCTCAACGTGGGCGCGAGGTACTTGTTCACGCTGGGCAACGTGCGCGTCAATCGAAGCTCATGCCCGAGAGAGTCCTTCGACGTTTCGCTGTGCGGAGGGGCGCAGCTGTGGAGCAGGGTCACCCGCCCGCAGAGAAGGTTCTTGTCAGCCGTCAGGCGCACGAATAAGAGGGTTTGCCGCACCGTGCCGCCGCTATTCTAGGTGCAGGGATGCGACAGCGGCATGTTGTGTAGTTCGATACGGCAGTGTTTTCTACGCGGGGATAATGGCTGTGTAATGCGTACAAAACTGTTTCAGGTTCACGGTTTAAAAGCGTAGGCCACCATACCATGAATAGACGCCAAGCTTTCTACATGAAATGTGGTAGCGTATTCTAGCGAAACGTAGTCGAGTTAGCCGGCGTGACCGGGGCAAACCGTGCAGTGCAGATGCTAAGTAAGCTCACGTTTTCATCTTTGTAGCTGGTAGCTACGGGCCAAGTTGATGTGGCTTTTACTCTCCTACCCTCTTTCCTTCTGGGTGCCAGAGCACCGAAAGGCGGAAGTTCCGCGTAGAGAGAAAAATATTACACTACGCATTGCATTTACTCTCCCATAGATTGCCATGAATAGGGGAGTCTGTGGCAAATACACAGGAGCCTGATCGTGAACTTAGCAACGCCAGGTTCACGTTCAGGCTCGTGTCCACTTTGCCACTCTACAAGGACTCTCATCGGCTTACCAAAGGCTGCCTTGGCCTCAATATCAGTCGTCATCACCGTCCCAGGACACCCAGCGATGAAACCTCCAGAATATCACGCTCGATTGCTACCCGCCTAGGATACCGTGTTGAGTGTTGGCGACGGATTTAGCGAAGATCCAGGCCAATCCATGTGGGGACGCCCCCGAGGACTTGTATGCTGAAGCTACATGTGGCGAAAAGTCTCTAGAGGCGGTGGCTTTTAGAGCGTTTACTGGAAGAGAATAGTATGAAATCATCGAGCAGCTGCCAACAATTTTGCGACTATGCCGCGAAGTCTCAAAACTGTTGACAGCTTGCGACTATGCCGCTGACGCCATCGTCGGCCTAGAGCGAAATATTCGCCTAAGTCTCTAACAACGAATCTGCCAAGGATACGTGTCAAATGCTGCATGCGGCGGCCATAAAACTTGGCCTCTCTTGAAGCTGATGAAGAGGATGTTTCTAGCGATGACGTTGCAGACGTGTTGTTGGAGACTTGGGCGAAAATTTCGCTCCAGGCCGACGATGACATCAAGTCGGCGGAGCATCGTCTGGCACCACAGATCGAACAGGTCGTGATGCACTCCAAAAAGCTCTGGATGAAGAGTTTGCTTGAAAACGAACCGGGAGCTAACATTCACGTTCCCGACGACGAAGAAGACATGGGCTTAGAAGATACCTCTGCTGCAGAAGCTCGCTTTGCCTCCGCGGCTGTGCTACTGAGATTCGTTTTGAACAAAATGGCACCAATGCTGGCTGAGTGCTTGGTACAAACTGCTGAGGTGGTCTTCCAATGGGGTACGATGCGTAACAGAATGAATTCACTTCCACTGTCTATTTTTCAGGAAGATCTATATTTTTGATTTTGTTGACGTGTAGTGTGCTTGTAGATGATGCAAAAGGCGAGCATTCATCGGTTCCATTCCAGTTTCTGTCACCTGCTTCGATTAACGGCCATGGAAAGCCACCTATGAACGTCAAGATACTGCTCTGTGCTCTTTTCGATGTAGAGCAAAAAGAGTCTCAGATGTTGGGGACTCGAGGGGTTCAATCTGACGAGTCCTCTCCACGAGATGGAGCAGCAATACTTGAGGCACTGGCTCGAGTGACAAGAATATATCCCGTTCCCCAGTTTTAAATATCATGGTATCTTGGAGTGCCAAGCGAGAGAGCGTAAAGGAGGGATGCGGCAGCCTCTGCGACATCGCATTCGGAACCACGAACGGACAAACCTTCAAACCTCCCAAATGCTGTTTTTGCTGTAGCCTCGTCATTAGATATGGGAACGAGATTATTTTTGTAACTCGAGCCAGTGCCTCTCAAATCTGGCACAGGATGCTGCAAGCAGGGACAGGTGCTTATCAAAATCTCCCACCACCGGTGGTACGACTTGTTGGGAAGTGTCTGACGAAAGTGCTAGGAGATATTGTCGCCGACCAGTTGTTGCTCCCAGCATATCATTTTCTTCAAACCCTCATCGAGGATAGAGAGAGATGCAGATGCTGCTGAACGTGGCATAGCAACAGTGAACCTTTTGCGAGGAGCAGCGATGTGTGAAATGCGGGACCGCGGACTCGTAGTGCACTGCTGCTAGCCTTACATGCCCCAGATGATATTGCTGTTACTTGCGCGAAATCATTTGGCAAGTCCAGACCAGAAGTCGGGCAATCCCTCATCACATTGCCAGATGACAATTAGAACTCCTCCTTGATACACGAGTGACTGTATTCGACATGTCATTACGTGCCGGTATCTGAAAGTGCGGCGGGCGCTTACGGGAATACCGTAAGCGCCCGCTGTATCAAAACGGGAGAGGCGGGGGCGTGGCGACGTGCGGAAGAAGCGCGGTGCGGGGGAGCGGAGCGCGCGACGGGTGAGGCGGGGACCGTGGCGGTGAAAGTGGCGGTGACGCAGCCCGACGCACGCGTGCCCGCAAGGCCCTCCAGTGCGAGGGCGACAGCGGCGGGCGCGCTGTGCAGCCGGGCGGTTGCGGGAGGGCACATTGGGCAAGGCGAGGGCGGTAAAGAATGGTGCAGGATGATATTTGTAGTGTTCGTCGGGGGCGGCTGGGGCGGCGGCGGGCTAGGTTTCCGTCACGAAGCGAAATTTTAACGTGCCTATCTTTCCCAACTGCGCATCAAACAATCAATGGAGCTGCTGCGCCGTCACCGGCATCTGTCATCGTATTTCCATAAGTTTTGAAATATTCCAATACATGCTTCAAGAGAAATTCAAACTATTGTAGTAGTAGATCTTGTACACTGATGTGAAAATAGCGAAAATTGATTGCCGAATGGAACAGCAGACTTCTAATTGGCGTGAGTGTTTTTCTCCACGCACGGTAAGAACAAGATACTCTACCGTAGTATTTCACTCTCTGAAGATATTCGTAGCTTTACGATGGTTGATGGTCAGTGGGACATCAGCTAAACAGGATCCAACATGCTACAGTAGCGCTACTGTGGGAAATTATGGTATGACGGTGACGTATACAGGACGAATAAAATGCACCTCAACGCAATTAATGTAATGCACAACAACGGGAGCATTTTAATAATCTCAGATGCCAACATGCAGTGCATCCTCTCCTAAAACTGCTTCGATAGTGCAAAACATTACGTGACGAGAGGACAAAGCACCTGGCTGGAGTAGTATAAATAAGGGAAGGGTCGAGGCAGACTAGCTGCACAAGACAAGCGAAAAACAAAAACGAAGCCACGACAATAAAAAGCGCGATTCCCCTCATTCGCCCGTTCCTGCCGGTTAACCTTTATTGTTCCCCCCTTTTCTTTTATTTTTTTGCGACAGTCTAGACTATAAGCTTAATAGTTTTCTTTGCAGAAGAAAAAAAACAACCTCAAGGATCTTGGAATTGTTCAACGTTTTGGAATCGCTACGAGAGTGGTCTCCCTACCTCTTCTTTGATATTAACGCAGTACGTTTTATCAATTAAGAGGTATAGCCATCATCCTTTTAAGGATAGCTCTCACTGAAAAAATACAAGAGTAAGTTCTTTATTTTGGCTACCTCTAATATAGGAATCTAGTTGCCTAACTAATTTCTATTCTAGTGGTATTAAACTCAGAATCAATCAGTAAACTCGGGGCCCCAACCGCCCTTCCAGAAGACCCAGAAGATCCTACCCTCGGCGCACGGTCTCTACCCCGCACGCCTGAGGTAAATTGGGAAACCGACGAGGAGAACTCCGTCTCCGTACTGGAACTCATCGAAGAAGAAGCTACCCCGGCGGACCAACCGAGGCCGGAGGACAAGGATTTTGGAGAGGAAGCGGAAATTGACGCACTAGGGGCGGGACAACATTTACACGTGGACAACGCTGCTCGTATTTTTAATCAAATTAAGTCTCGTTCTACTGTAGTGAAGGTACCATTATCTACGCTACCTGAGGGCGTCAATCGAACGCTATACCGCGTCGCTACGACGCGCATCAAGAAAAAGAAGCCCCTTGCACGCTCGCTCACGTGCCACGTGTGCCAGGTCACCGTTACCGGTACCCATCAGCTACGCCAGCACCAAGGTGGCAAGAGGCACCTTGCACGCGAAGCCCGCTATAAACGTGAGAGCGAGGACCACTACTGCGCTACCTGCGAGAGGTTTTTTCCCTCCGCACACGACTTGGCGTCTCACATCATCGGTGCCAACCACCGTCGTCGAGTCTTATATTTGCAAGAGCGTAAAGTAACGCGCAGTAATTAGATTTTTTAGTAACAAAAAAAATTCGGTTCATTTTTCAAAACCCTCCTCGAAAATTGAAACACAAGTTTACCAAACTTTTCCGAAAACATTTTTGCTATTTTTTCAAAAGTCGAATTACAATTGGTTGCATCCTACTGCAATTGCCCCCCTCTACGTGGTACACTACACTCTCCACACACACCTCCCACACGTGTGGACTCTAACCCGTGTCGAAATTGAACACGTTTGGCACGTGTTCTTCGCGCACAAAATCAGATACGTGTCACACATTGCACTAAGTGTGAAAATTGCACACGTGTTTACTACTGTACTAGCTGTGAGCGTTGCACACCTGTACGCGTATTCAGCTGGAATTAGTGTGAGCCATAAAAAAGTCAAAATTTCAGTATAATTGTAAGGTTGCAGAAAGCTTATTTTTCTAAGGCTAAAGTAACTTACTAAATTAATTTCTGGAGACTTTGAATCACCAAACACTATGGATAACGGAATTGACGAGGCAGCTATAGAGACCATCACCAAGGACCTTAAAACGTATACACCACCATCTCCAGTTCACAATGATATTATATCAGTTATTACGCTACACATTACTCGCGCAAAATCTGATAATATTTTGGACACAGAACTGGTAGAAAGATTACGTGAAGACCTCCCTGTTGAAACTCTATATTCCTTCGAAGTACTGAAGGGCACCACGTTCGTTTTCAGAATCATCCGTGACTTCTTACGTGCAGAAGGTGTACAGTATATCAGACATCCCGCAACTGACCGTATCTCATGGGGATTAGTAAAAATGTTATACTCAGACTCGGACGACATCGATTTTGCTTACGAAAGGCTTGTTCAACACAAGAAAAGTAGCCGAGCATGTATGCCTACTAACAAGGAAATTGAACGTCAAGCCGGCCCATCAGTACAAGGTTATTCCCCTGTGAGACGTGACTCCGAAGCAAGAGCCGCTCACAACATGGCATTGCGATTCAAGAACCAGGACAAATTCACCGGAAAACTGGGTGAGGACCTCACGGAACACATCAATAACTACATTGATGCCGCCCAGGACTACAACCTTGACCAAACCAACAAACTTGCCTTTTTCCACAACATATTCGATGGAGAAGCTAAGCGATTCTATCGAGAGAAGGTGAGGGACAGGTGTGGAAATTTTGGTCAGGCATGCCAAGGTATGCAAGACGAGTACAACAGGATAACTCGGCAGAACAGAATCAGGAAGTACCTCCAGAGCCTGAGAATTCAATCTTTGATGCATGCCAAGAAGCTCAACACCGCAGAAGCTTTGGAAGAGTTACGTGAGATCATCACACGTTTTGCTCCTCAAGGACCACGGACTCACCGTTCCGAGGAAGACAAGGTAGAATATCTTTACAAGGCTGTCGTTGGTGCCCCGTGGGCCAAGTCAGCCCTTGCGAACTCGCAGTCCACATCTAATCCTTGGGACTTCCAACATCTGTATACAGCACTCGACGCCGCCTGGCTTCAAGACCAGGAGGAGCAAGAAGGTCGAAAGAAAGATCTGAACATCGGTCAATCTTCCCTACATAAAGAGATAAAATCTTCATCCAAATATACTCCTGATCTTTACTACGAAGGTCAGAAATATTACAGACGACCGAAGAAACCAGGATCACGCTCATCTGCCCCATTCAGGCCCCCTCAAGACAGCACAAAAGCCGGTCAAAATGGGTTAGACCGTTATGGCAACCCCAGGCTATGCAACAATTGTCAGGACCCTAATCATTTCATCAGGGACTGCCCCAAACCTCGCAACGTGATGCGAAATATTTCATCGCAAGTCAGGAGATATCCGAAGAGAAGCCATCAAATCCTCTTCGAACTCTGTCAACAAGTGGAAGATGCGTTGTTCTCTACAGACGAAGAAGACCCTTCTGCTACCCTTACAGGGGACAACTTCAAGCAGGAGGACTCTACCTCATCAGAGGATGAGACGCCTGAACATCCCGATAAAGGAGGACAGGTATTCCACGTTACTGGTTCTGAGAATCGGGGCATTGCATCAGTTCTTGATCCAGAGGATTTTTGAGGAGAGGCAGTCTACTTTACCGTCGTAGTTTGAAGTCCAAAGAAAATAAATCATGCTACGAGACTGTCCTCAAGAAAAAACCGTCCCAGTACAAAATCTCGCGTAGGTCAAGGACAGCCCATGACATACGAAGAAACCGGCGTCTCAGAAAATCCTCCAACGATGCAATGACCAATTCTGTGTTAAACTCTCGCCGAGGTCTTTCACAGATGAGAATCAATTTGGATGAACGCAGGAAAGACTGGCAGGGAGCTTGCATCGACACTGGAGCACAACGCACTGTAATCGGACAACTGCAAGCCAAAGCATACTGCAAATTTGTTGGGAGCAAGTTCAAACTAAAAGCGAACTTCAACCAGTACAGATTCGGTGTTGATGTGCAGAAGTCAATCGGATCAATCTCAATTCGATTACCGTTTCTCAAGAACGGATTTGTGCCAATTGAGGTTGACGTAGTTAGAGCGAATGTACCTTTTCTTTTGGGATTGGATTTGCTCCATAAACTTCAACTATACCTGGATACGACAAGAAATGTACTAATCAGTTCTCCGGGAAACATTTCTGTCCCAGTCGTAAGGAAGTTTGGGCCGTACGCACACTACGGCCGTACATCGAAGGTACCAAGTTCACCGTCCGGACGGACCATGATGCCCTCCGATGGCTTATGTCCCTCACGGAGAGCTCCGGAAGGCTTACCCGGTGGCGACTGCGGTTGGCGGAATACGACTTCACCATCCAGTACCGCCCCGGGCGCGTGCACCAGGTGCCCGATGCCCTGTCACGCCTCGTGTCGCCAAGAGTCACCGATGACCCTCGCTCAGTCGTCGAGGTGGATGACGACATTCCCACCTTCGATGCCGGTACGACCGTCCGTGACATGTCGGACGAGCTCGCGGACCACGTCTGTACCGCGAGCTGCGATCACAAGGCCGTCCATGTCTTCGTGACAACAAGGAACCAAGCCGGATCGCGAAGAGGGTCGCGCGTCCGTACGCGCGACGAGCCGAGGGGCGACGACGAGGCCCCCGCTCTTGAAGGACCCACCTCGTTCTGGGAGGAGAACGACGAGTTCGACGCTGTCGACATCGAGCGCGCCGGACAACCCGAAGTTGGCGCGCCCGCCTCCACGGTCGCCCCTCCGCAGGACGACCTTCTGGCCCCTCTTACGCTAGAGGAGATAGCCGAAAAGCAACGCGTGGATGACTTCTGCCAGACCGTACTGGCACGACAGTCAGAGTCCCGGGACTCCGCGTTCTTCGAAGACCACCACGGGGTGCTCAAACGGAGACACCCCTTCGACCCTGACATCGTGCAGGTCGTGGTACCACGGACGCTACGGGCTCGGCTTCTCCAGCTCTGCCACACACCAACCATCGCAGGGCACCCGGGCCAGAACCGTATGTACTTCGCGCTCCGTCGCGAGTACTACTGGCCCCATCTCGCTGCAGATGTCGCAGCTACGGTGCGAGGGTGCCGAACATGCGCGATGAACCGTGTTAAGTTGCGGAAACACCTCAACCGTTTGAAGTTGTTTCCGGCAACACGGCCGCTTGAGAGCCTCGCCATCGACATCTTGGGACCGCTACCCAAGACGAAGGCAGGGAAACGGTTCCTTCTCGTAATTACGGACCGTTTCACCAAGCTGACTCAAGTTGTGGCACTGCGAACCGTAACCGCGTACACGGTAGCCGTCGCGTTCTGCGACGCGTGGGTATTTAAATACGGCGTCCCACGCTCGCTACTGTCGGATAACGGACCGCAGTTCAACGCGAAGTTCTTCCACAGCACGTGCCGTGTCCTGGGGGTGACGAACTTGTACACTTCGGCGTACCACCCCCAGACGAACGGGCAGGTCGAGCGATACAACCGGACGATCGCTTTGATGTTACGGAATTACGTCGGCGAACATCAGGACGACTGGGACGTGTACGTGGGGCCGCTCACGTACGCGTACAACTCCCACGTACATCGTACGACGAGTACCACGCCCTTCAAGCTCGTCCTCAGCCGACCCCCGCCGGAGTTCTCTCTACGTAGAGCCGACGGTGACGCGCCCCCGTCCGACAGGGGCAGCGCGCGCGCTGAGTTCCTCAAGACGTTGGACGACACGATCCAGGAGGCGTACGGGAGCCTGCGCCGGACGCAGGCTCGGTACAAGCGCGACTTCGATAAGCGCGTCAGACGGTTCAACGCACGTATCAAGCCAGGTAATTACGTCTACCTGAACCCCACCGATGGGGCAAAGACGTCTAACAAGCTCGCGTCGCCCGCCGTTGGGCCATACCGCGTACTCGCCAACGACCGGCGAACCATCACGATCGATCGTGATGGTGTCACCGAGCGCGTCTCCGCAGACCGCTGCGTGTACGCGCCACCACCGACGGGCGCGCCACGGGCGAGTACGACAGCCCCAAGCGACCTTGCCGACAAGGTCACCGAGGGCACGCAGTATGCCGTGGAACGATTACTCCGGCATCGAGCCATGGAGGACGGAACAATCGAGTTCCTCATCAAGTGGGCGGATTACGACACGCCCACATGGACCGCCCGGACTCACGTTCCGGAGGAGTTGGTGTCTCGTTACGCCCAACGCCTCCGGAGACGCACCGGCAGGAACCTCACGTCTGACGTGAACGCGGACGTTCACGCTTGAGAGGGGGGCCCTCAACCGCTTCGTTACGGTTGACGTGAGAACCGCACAGAAGTCAAGCCGTATTTGACTCCCAAAACCCAAGAACGCACGACGTAAAGGCGAGGCAGTACGGACTGCTAGCAAGGATCTCGACCCCGCAGTGACCGACGATACGAGGACGCAGAGCTCGAAGGGGAGTCGAATACCCCTTCCGGAGCTGAAAGGTCGGACACCCCCCCCCCGAACAGGGTCACCGGACGTTCCGTTAAGTCCGATCATCGCGGCGAGGGGAGGTCCAACGACTGAGGCAACCCCAACGGAATCACGGGACCCCTTGGAATAATAGTGGAGAGGAGCTGAAACGCGGGGCGTGGAGACCGAGAGTCACTGCGGCTCGTGAGGATGGGGGTCCCAGATGAGACAACGAGCAGCTCCGCCAACGGCTAATACGCGAAAATTGGGGCAAGGAGAAAACTACACTGTCATACCCCCGACCCGGTCTCGACAGCACTACCGGCGGATGAGGTGTGAAAAAATGAGAAGAAATGGGGACACTTGTCGTACAGTGCCGCAACCCCACGCAGCGCCCCGCTCGCTCGGTGTCAATCCGCCACCCCGGGAATGGAAAAATTAACGGAAAATTAATCGAAAAAAGGGGCAACTCACGTGAGCGAACGTACGCACGTCGGCATACGAGACACGCAATGCCCCGCGGGATACTGTACGAATCACCACCGCCGCCTGTTGCGCCTAATGAAGTGACGACTTCATAGTGGTAGAACGCTGTGCAACACCTCGACTCGGCTCGTTGCGCACCGACACCGCGCACAACCCCTGGGCCGACCGCAATACCGCTCAGGAAGCCTGTTGGACACCGGCCTTCTTTCCCCGCTCCGCGCGTGTTGCGCGTCCGCGCCCTCGCCCTCGAAGGGCGAGGGGCGCCAAGAAGGAGACGCGTGTTGCGCGTCCGCGCCCTCGCCCTCGAAGGGGGAGGGGCGCCAAGAAGGAGACGCGTGTTGCGCGTCCGCGCCCTCGCCCTCGAAGGGGGAGGGGCGCCAAGAAGGAGACGCGTGTTGCGCGTCCGCGCCCTCGCCCTCGAAGGGCGAGGGGCGCCAAGAAGGAGACGCGTGTTGCGCGTCCGCGCCCTCGCCCTCGAAGGGCGAGGGGCGCCAAGAAGGAGACGCGTGTTGCGCGTCCGCGCCCTCGCCCCCGAAGGGCGAGGAGCGCGAGGCATAAGACGGAAACCCCAACGCTGCGCCCTCGCCACCAAATGGCAAGGGGCTCCCGATCGTTCGTCGCCCCTTTCTCCTCCGCGTCTGGGAGAGAAAGAGCGGGGCACTAAGGAACAAGGAAGACGAGGAGCCAAATGCGTTGAGCACTGTTTCGAAAAACGAGCCGCGGTGAGCCCGCTGCGCAGGCGGAAAAGAAATGGCTCGCCGGAAGCTATACGCGGGCAGAAGAAAAGGAGGGCAACAGGCCTCTGGAGTCCAGAGACAGGGAGGGGGATGAGCGAGTCCGTCCCTCGCCAGGGCAAGTCAGGTAGGAACCCCTGAGGAACAGCACCGTGCGCATACCGCTGTCGTACAGGGCGCTTGCACGCCGTGTGCAAGAGGAGGAGTTCAGCTCGCCAGTCTACGACCACAGACACGCACCGCGCTCCCCAACCCCGCGCCGCCTCGCGCTCTACGTCTCCATGCCCCTGTCGGCCCGCCCCGACGACCACGGTGAGCAACCAGTATAACGCTTCGCGGCCCGCGCAGTGCTGTCAGGGCACACGCGACGAGACGGCCAAGTAGGCCGTGCGCCGTGACGGCGGCCTCGGCTTCACGACCCACCTCCCCGTCATGCCCATCACGGGCAGGACCTGGAGAGCCCTCAAACAACCTGTCGACCCCAGCTTGGCCACGGAGGATACCAACGCGCGAAGGGTAATGGGAAGAAGAGGACCGACGCAAAGAACACGTAACCAGGAAAGCAATTTTACTGTGACCCGGCGACGAGTCATCCCCCTTCCCCCTTTTTTCCATTGTCTGGTTGACGGAGGGGTGAAGGGTCCCGCGCGGTCAACGACCAGACCGCGCGGTCAGCCGCTCGCGTCGTTCGAGGGCACGCGGGCCCCTGACCCACGGTTGTTCGGAGGACAGTACCCCGGGTGCCGGGGCAATTGTCCGCCAAGGAGGGCATTGTGACACGAGTCATACTCTCACCGCTCGCCCAGTTTCGGGACGGGCGAGGGTCAGACCCGTACGCCCGTACGTGTCACGGATGGTAGAGGTAGCAGGGCCGTGAGGAACGCCACCAGCTGGCAGGGGCGCCGACTGAGCCAAACGCAAACGCAAGCGGTCGCGCTCGCACCGGTAGCGTTCGCGATCGTACACCGCCCGCTCGTAGGCCGCGGCTTGGCGCTCGGACCCTAGCTCCCGGTTCACCGGCTGCAGTTCCGCAGAGCGCGTTGCCAGGTCGTCACGTAGACCGCGCGCTTCATCACTCCGAGTGAGGAACCATTCAGCCAGAGTATCCACCAACCCGCCTACGGTCCAAGTTCGCCGGCTGGCAACGCCTAACGCTAGCGCTACCTTGGGGGCGACCATCAGCTCCTCGTGGGGGAGCACCAGCTCACGTATGCGGCGCCCCCGGGGCGCGCCCTGCCTCACCGCGTCGAGTGGTGGGACGGGGAGGACAGCGTCTGAAGGGACAGGACCACCTGCGGGGTCGTGATCGGCACCCCGCGTCGGTCGAGAGGGGTACAGGGCGACACCAACGGAGTCTCCGCCCACGGCGTCGAGGTCCCGGTAGCGCTTCCGACGCCCACGCCGGTGTTCGGAACCAACCCCTCCCCTCCTTTCCCCGTTACCGACACCCGGGGGCACGGGACGGGGACGCGCGGCGAAGGCGTCCATGGTTGGTTCGTACGTCAGGAAGGAGCTACGGACGCCTGTGGTATAGTCCATCCACGAACGGTGGTTCAGAGGACTGACCTCTCCGACCCGGCCCATGAGGCTAATGGCATGGCTGAACGTCCACGGGACGTGAGCAGAGCCGACGTCGGATGGATGCAGTGCGACGTCGGGAAGGCCCGACGCGACGCGCCCCACGAACGTGACCGTGGGGACGGGCTGCACGAACGCACGCTTGTTCATACACACCTCCGACATGAAAGCGCAGCACACGGACCAGGCCCACTCGCGCTCATAGTTGTACGCGAGCCGTGGGTGGGCTGGGTGCTGTGGATCGGCGCACGCGATGCCAAAATGTTTCAGAATGGGAGGCAGCAATGGGTGTACCCCCAACGACGGAAAGCTCTCCTGCACGACCAAGGGGAGAGCGGGAAAATCACCAACCGACAACCCGGACGCGAAGGCGGCAGATGGGACGACACGACCGTCCGCCTCGTTTTCTCCCCTGTAGGCGGACCAGTCGTGGTGAGCGAAACCCACGGCGTATAGCCGCATCAAGGAACACGAGGACTTCTGTAGAGCCACGAGGGGCTTGGTGAAGGCGTAGGGGCGGGGCGAGACGTACAGCCCCGCCACCTCTGACAGCACGAAGCGTCGGGGGTCTACCTGCACCGACCCAGCCAGGAGCGCCCCCGTACGATCAACGTAGATGACCTCCGCCACGCTGTACGCGAATGTACGGTCGCCCGGCAGCTCGTCCAGGAGCTGGTAGCCGACCCCGCCGCCTTCGGCCATTAAGCGGTGAAGGGCCGAAGACGCTTCTTCGAGGCCGCCCGTCTCGTACACCTTAAACACGCGGGCGAGATCGGGTCGAAGCCACCCGCACGATATCAACTCCGCCACGGTGATCCCGGAACGGCCCCGGCGTGACCAAGGGTACTGCAGCTCGTCGACAGAGAGCAGTGGGACATCGGAAGACGGAACCCCGAACCACTGCGTGGCTGAGGCCACCTCCCCCTCCCGACCGGAGGAAGAGGGGTGAGGTACGGAGGTACGACGGCCGAAGGATGCACCGTCGGGAACACGAGCCGCCCCCACCGCCGCGGGGGCGGCAGAGCTGCGCGCGACGCCCGGATGCGCAACGGGAAGGACGACGGCCGCTGGGGTCGGTTGGGCAGCCGGACGGAACGCGATGACCGGTTTGGGTGGCCCCACGGGAGGAGCCACCAGCTCCACGGAGACGGTCGTGGAGCGGGAACGGGACTTCTGGAAAGCCGGAGGAGCCGGCGGGGTCGGACGGGTCAGAGCGATGTTCTCCCCTTGCGATCCAGGGGACGCGCTCGATGACCCGACCCCGCGCGGCAAAGGAATCGCGACGACGGACGCTCCCGCCGCCACGGGGTTGCCACCGCCAGCGGGCGGCGGCGGAGGAGGAAGAGAGGTCGAGTCGGCCATAATAGGACGGCCGATGGCACGGAGCAGAGATGATCGGTCGGGACTGTCGGGGAAGGACTGGGACAGCGCAAAGTGGAACCGGAGTTTGTCTACCGTCGGCGGTGCTGGTGAGGGTTCAGGGAGCGAAGGACGAGAGCTCTACAAGCCACCTCAGGAAACGGCGGAACACGCGCCCGACGTGCGCCAACCGTCATTCTGCAGCATACCCTACAACGTACGCACAGTGCGCTCGCCCGGTGTAAGAACCGCCACGTATGCCGCCCCGCCGACGAGGGTCGAGTGCGAAACGCCACCACGCCGGCACGTGGCCCGCATGGTACCCCGAGCCGTGCTCCATCCCAAGAGGCCCGCCGCAAACCGACCCCCTCCTACTTCGAGCACGCGCGCCGCCGTCGACGGCAGGGATCGCGTGCCGCCTCCGCAGCAATGGCGTGCCTCCACGAAGGGGGGAAGAATGAGACCTCGCACCGCAAGCGGAAAATCACGGCTCCCGAGACCGACGCGCGGCGCGAACGCGGGAAAGGAGCGACGAAAAGAAGGTGTCGAAACCCGGCGTACGCGAGCAACCCCGGGCAGCGACACGGAAAGCGTGCACGACGGACAAGAAGGACCTCGGGCAATCACGTCGTACCCCCTAGGCCCACCCCATCGGATGGGGTGGGACGATCAGAGAATAGCCAACAATAACACGCGCATAGCCCGCCACCGCCGCCTCGATCGCCCTCGCAGCACGGCGTGCTCTCGCGCCGCCCCTCTCTGCGTGCGCGCGGGCGCGCAACGCAGCTACCGCCGCTGTTGTTGCCTCACGCAGGCGCGCACACGCGCATCGCCAGCTAATGCCACATGACTGCTGCTTCCCCCATGCAGGCGTGCTCACGCGGAGCGACCGCCGTCCATGTACGCCGCGCGCCCGTCTAGTCTAGGGGGCACATGGACGAGAAGCTGATGCGAGGGATCGCCAATCCGCGGAGGAGAGCATTTTACTACGGGGAGGGTACAATACCTGAGCACCTGAGGGGCTTTTCTCCTTGGAATATAACGCTCCCATTGGGGATCACGCCAATCGCGCTATTGACGAGGACATCGGACCCCCGCTACATCTGGCGGACAAGGTCGCCTCTACGACTGATACCCAGGAAACCCCTGCCCTCACGGAATTCGGTTTAGAATAACAGTGCGATGCACTGATGATTCGCGCAGAGAAGTTTCGGGCCAGTAGGGAGAAAGTAGAGATGCTATGCTGCGCGAACAGGGGTCCAACTACCGAGGTCTGGGCACCAGACGAAAACGGTTCGCCAACCTCCTTCCGCGATTAGTTTCAGGGTCACCGAGCCGCACGGCACCTGGAGTTGGCCCTGAAGTACGAGATGGGGGTTGAGGGGAGACAGAAGAGAAAGGGGGATGCTCCCGCCTTGAGGAGCCAATTGGTGAAGAAAAGAAGGAAACCGGTCGATCACCACCGACACGTAGGAGGAATACAGAAGAGGAATTTAAGCGTCGCCATCAACGTGTACCATGACCTCTACACGGGCGATTTTTCGGGGCTGAAGAGAGACACTGTGGGGCAAAGGGGGTGAGACGGCGCGTATGACGGATTGGGAAGGGGAAGGACGGACAAAGGGGACGGAGGAGTGACGACGACGCCACCGGGACAAAAGCAGAAAGACGGAGAGGAGAGGTTTCTCGATAAGGCTGAGATGGGTGAGGTCGATGGAGCGGATGTGCCTCCAATACAGGACTGGGAGGCCCGCACAGAGGCGTTGCTATGGTCAAGAAAAGAAACATCGGATGAGGGTGACCTACCGCCCGGAACGCCCTCGACGGATGCATCGAGATGCCCGCGTGAGAATGAAGGCCGCAGAGTCTGAGGTCGCCGAGATTCGGCGTTTGGAGGTCGTCAACGAAAGAAGCGCGTGGGCGAGGACAGAAAGGAAACGGAAAGGAGGCACGCGATACCGGAGACCGGTGTTACGGAGGGACGAAGGAGCCTACGTCCCTGGAAGGGGGGGCACAATACGGTCGGCTCTACAAGCACATGTGGACGCGGACGTCCACACTTGAGGGGGGGGCCATGTGGCATATCCCCCTCACGGAATTAGATTTAGATTAGATTTGCAGTTGTAGAGCCCGAGCTCTACAGTACCTCAGCCCGCGCGCACACGTGTACCCCAGTCCCGACGGCTGACAGTATTACAGTGCAGGCCGACCTGCACTACGGTAGCCCACTACAGCACACCGGTACTGGTACATCGGTACTGTAGTGTTATGATAGATAATTGTGTACATTAAATATGAGCGGACCGCCGGCGGTGGAGGGGGGACAAGCACGGACTTGTCAAGGATCCTCCACCTTGGTCCGCCCGCTTACTTTTAGGTACTTCCGTCCGTTTTACCTAGAAGTAGCACCGCGCGCGGGTTGAGGACGCGCATAGCACGCCCACGAGCCGGCTCCACCTCCGCCCGTCGGTACTGGATCGTCACCCAGTATCGCTCCGGGGCGTCGAGGCGTAGAACCGCTCGCGCGTGCGCGCGTCCTCCCCGATCCCGCTCTACCACCGCTACCTCGAGCCCGTGCTCGGTACCGTGGGTGGGCCGTGCTTCTGTCTTCCCGCCGATCAGGGTCTTTTCGAACTGTCAGTACTCACCCCCCTCGTCGTTGGGGGTGATTATACTACAGTGTTTTGATCACCTCCAGGAGGTTCGTGGGCCTCGTAGTATAGACTGAACCATCCTTGTGCATGCGCCATCCTCTCCCATTTAGGAACCCGTCTGTTTGAGAAAAGGCTTTATCACATGGCGTCTCCAGCGCGAATAGCTCTCCGGTTGACTCGAAGTCAATCTTACGGTACACTGGAAAGGAGGGGACTGCGCACCTCCGTTAACCCCTCATGGATGCCTTCTTCAACCGATACCGCGCGTGTCGAAAATCTAAGCCTGGTGATGACGAGGTTAGCGACGCGTGGTCCGTCATACTTGCTTAATGTTGATCCGAGCTTGGTACCACCGAGCGCGTGTCGTCAAGCAATTCAACGCGACGTCTCTGGATGGGTTTCCGTGCTTTTGACGAAGTCCTCCCTTCTGTAGTGCACTGTACTCGGTGCCGGGACAGCTGTCTTAATCTCGCCGAAAATCGCGCTCGCCGCCGCCACGTGTACCACGGGTACACGTGGACTCCCCTGCCGCTCTACCGGACCTCCCCGTGGACACGTGTAATCCCTCCGCAACCCAGAGGGCCTATGGGGGCTGTACTTGGTCCCCTCGGGGTTACACCCGTTGTTTCCTAGTTATTCTAATTTACAGTGTAATTTAGCTTCGCCATTACGGCGACGGGGGACTATATAGTCAACCCGATACTCAAAGTAAAGAGGCACGAAGCCTCGGGTCTCTTACCTTGGTTTCTGGATTCCAGGTTGTAGCCTCGACTCGGTACTGGTTCGCCCATACCGACCGAGCCATCTACACCCCTGGAATCCCAACTGCCTTCCCCGCGCGCGTCGATCACCCCGCCCGAGACCTACGTCAACTACTGTGCTCTCCGTCCTGCTAGCTCTGTTGTTCTCTTAATTCCTCCCCCTTTTATTGCTGACTACCTTGCTACTTCTCTACCGCGCAAGCCGCGCCCGGATCCCGGTTCCGGTCATCCACCGGGTGGTCTCCCGAATTTCCTTACGCGTCCGAACGCGCGTCGCTCTGCCTACAGCCGCCACACGTGGCTGTAGTGCACGACATTTTGGTCTCCCGACCTAGAATCAGTCGATACTCTCGTGCATTCGAGTGTCCTCTTTCTTCCCTGACCTACTTCCCCTTTATATCTCTCCTACCTACGCTTTTCCCTCACGCACCGATCGTTAGGTGTATTCGCCATGGTGACCGGCTCCGAGTCGTCCCATGACACTCGTCCGAGAGACGTCCCAGCGCCCGTCGCGGTGTGGATCACGCGGAACCGCCGCGAAGGACTCTGTGAAGCTGAGAGGTTCTCTCTCAACTTAATCGAGGAGAAACTCAACTCGCACACCGCCAAGATACGCGAGATGTTGGACAGCCTTGTTGCTGGTAAGATCGCCGCTCAGGCGGAGGTACAGTCCCAACAGGGACGTGATCGCCTCGCCGCACTAGAAGGCGTTCTAACACGAGCATGGCAGAAGGACATCGGGTCCACCGTCGACAAGACGCTCCTTCCTCTACGGGAGGAAGTGGGTCGCCTGACGCAGGAAGTCAACGCTCTCCGTTGGCGTAACCTCGCCCTGGAATCGGCGCAAACACGATCCGTCCCAGCTAGGCAAGACGAGTCGACCGCGCCGAAGCCAAGACCTAACCCGCAGTTACATGCGTCACAACCGTTGGACGAAATCTACTGTTCGCCGACGTCACGAAATCGGCTCTCACGGCCGCCGGGATCCCGTTCCCGGATCCCCTGACGATGGAGGGACACCGAGATCCTACCCCGGACCTAGCGGCCGCCCGAGGCCCGTCACCAAGATCGTCTCGCGACAAGGAGGTCAAGACCGAAGGCCACCGTCACAAGTCCGGCCACGGAAGCCGACCTGAACCGGGGGATTTCTCCGGTTACTCGGGGGGATCCCCGCCCTCAGCTTCAGAATCCGACTCCGATTCGGACTCCGAAACCGAGGCATTCACGGTACCACAACCGACCTTCGGCCCTAAGGCGAAGGGTGTCACGGTGTGGAAACCGACCAACCACCGCTTCCGCGGCGCGTGTAATTATCGAGCTTACCGTCTCGTGAATACCGACCCCACCGTCGATGCAAAGGTGTACGCCACGACGCGTAAGCGCGTGCAATATCTCCTCGTCGTAATGGGAGAGTACAAGTTTAACGGGTCCGACCCGATCAAAGTCATCAGCTTTTTGGCTAGATGTAAGGAGAATTTCGACAACGCAGAAATGTCGGAGGCAATGGCTCTAATGGCCTTGCCGCATCTTCTCAACCCGCCGGCGAAGGAGGCGTACGAATCCCATCGAGGATATTTCCGACGCAATCAAGGGATTGCGTCGTGGCCAGCAGCAGTGAACTGGTTGCCTCGTACGTATGCTACGAATATTCAGATCGAGCAAGCGCTCTCTGTGGTCCGGGATTTACGCCAAAAACCCGGCGAAGTGGAGACCGAGTATGCGACTCGTATGTTAACCGCCCTCGCGCGGTGTGGGGACATCCATTCCCCCTATGAACGCACTACCTTGTTCATAGAGGGCTTCCTTCCGGCGATCAAGCAGTTGGTGCTCCAAGCAAGGGAGAATCGCCCCCGATCCTCATTCGAAGACACGGTGGCCGAAGCCCGCGCTCAAGGGGCGGCCTACCGCGCTCAGACGGCTGGCGGAAGAAGACGCGTCGACTTCGCAAGACCCGCCGCCAAGCAAGTGTTGGCGATGGCAGACAGTATGCCCTCATCGACAACCGCGGGTCTGACCCCGAGCTATCATACCGGCCTGGACGCCGAGAACTTCCTCGCCAATGACGAGCCATTCGCCGCCGCAGCTGGGTCACCCTCAATTCCCACCGAGGGATCCTCATTGAACGACAAGGATTCGTTATTCTACGGAGAGCGGCGGCCGACCTACAAGGACCCGCCCCGGCTTCCGAGACCCCGCGAGAAGTCTCCCGGTTGGGCCGGTCGAGAGGGAACCCGGGACATGAAGACACCTTCCCCGCAAATCATCTGCTACACCTGCTACAAAGTCGGGGATCATATTAACCCCGACTGTAGCATGAAGGTGCGCGATGTGTCGCTCGTCCCTCATAATTTTGAGAAGCTCACGGCGGCACAGAAGGCCCGTGTTCCGGCAGACGCGTACTTGCGCGCTGTAGCCCTCCTCAGTTTCGAGGCGAATCGGCTGATCGCACCCGTCTTGCCGTCGAAGTCTCCCTCCGCTTCGGAGAAGTCAAGCCCCCCGAGCGGCAAGACCGCACCTCCAAAAAACTAGGAGACCCACAGCTGAAAATCGCTGACATTCCATCGCGGGACACCGCGTCACCTCCGCCCCCGAAATCGGCGATCCGCGTCTTGGGGCGGAGACACGCTCGCCAAGCGAGCCCCTCCAACCCCGATCCGACGGGCATGGGGACGCTCCGCCGACCGTGGCGTCTTAACAACGGGAGGCGCTCCCCCGATGACAAGGCCGTCGAGCCAGTTTGTACACTGTCTCGACGTAATTACAAGGTCTACGCCGACCTTGGGCTCACCACCTCCATCATAGTGCGTCAACTCACCATCCTGGACATGGGTGCCGGCTCCAATTTTGCCCGCGCCGACACCCTGCCCAAAGGATGGGAGAGCTTAATCGAACCGAGGGAAGTCCCGACGATCACCGACGCGAATGGGCGGCCGTTACGAACAAGCGGGTCCATCACCCTCGTTGTTCGACTAGCAACTCGCACCATGAAATGCAAGTTCATCGTGTGCGAGCGCCTGGCAGCCCCTGTCATCCTGGGCTGTGACTTTAACGACAAGTTCGTCGAGGCCATCTATCCACGTCGGAAGGTGGTCGAGCTCGATGATGGGACGAAAGTCCCCATCGTCAGAAAACCGGCAACTCGTCGAGCCGAAGCACCTCCGCTCCCCTCCGAGCAGGAGTATGAAAACGACCCGGGTCGAGTTTCCCCCAAACTCAAGGTTTCTCGTCCGGTTACCATACCACCTAGGACGCAAGCCTGGGTGCATGTGACCAACGGTCGTACGGGTCTTTCTGTATTGGAACCCAACCCGCAGTTATATGCGAAACACCGCGTCTCCCTGTCGAATGGGGTCGCGCACATCACCGCACTTCGAGAGTTCAAGGTCTTGGTAGCCAACTTTGCCTCAGACCCCAAGCGCCTCTCGAAGAACCAGGTGCTGGGGTACGTTACCCCTCATCCGCGTGCCATGATACGCACCGCGATGCCTCTCGACGCCCTCCTAGCGGCGGAATTTACAGAAGGGGACAAGCCCCAATCTGAGAAGGGGGAGGAGCTCCCCCCGGCTTCGTCGAAGGAAGAACCCCAAGAATTTGATGCTGTCTCCCTCCAACATCTGCCGTCGCATGTCCGCACGCGAGTACGTGACATGCTTGCGCCGTACTCCCGTATGTGGAGTGGCGATCTCGGGGAAGTCCGGGCTACGCAGCACCGGATCGAACTCAACCTCGGCTCGAAGCCGTTTCGATGTCAGCCATATCGGGCTGGACCTCTGTCTCGACAAGCCGAACAAGACGCCGTGGATGGGATGATCTCAAGCGGGGTCATCTCCCGATCACAATCAGAATGGGCATCCCCGGTGGTTCTAATTCCCAAACCGGATGGATCCCTCCGTTTCTGCGTCGATTACAGACGTTTGAACGCGATGACAGTACGGGACACTTACCCAATTCCTCGCATGGAGGAGTGTCTGGACTCGTTCGGCGAAGCGAACGTGTTCACAACTCTAGATTGTAACTCGGGTTATTGGCAAATCTTCGTTGCGGAAGAAGACCGTCCGAAAACTACGTTCACGTGTCATGCCGGTACTTATCAATTTAACCGAATGCCGTTCGGGCTAATGAACGCGCCCGCCACATTCCAACGGATGTTGGACATTCTCCTCTCTGGATACCGATGGAAGAGCTGCCTCATCTATTTAGATGACATTATCATATTCTCGAAGGATTATGAAACTCATCTCAAGGATGTCAAGGTTATTCTCTCTGCGTTACAACAAGAGGGGTTATCACTGAAATTGAACAAGTGTAAATTCTTTCAGGACTCCGTGGAGTACCTGGGCCACATCATTGGACCCGGGGAACTTCATGTCCACCCGAAGAATGTCTCGGCTTTGGCCGAGGCCAAGCCGCCACGAACCCAGACCGAGCTCCGCTCGTTTCTGGGTATGTGTAACGTGTACCGACGTTTCGTCGACCACTTCGCCAAGATTGCGTTGACGTCCATGCTCAAGAAGGGAGAGCCCGATCGGCTCCCCGAACTGGACGAAGATCGCAGGTCTGCCTTCGAAGCTCTGAAGACTTGCCTGATTTCCCCGCCGATCTTGCGACTACCGCGGCTGGGGCCACCGTATTCCCTCGACACGGATGCATCCGACGCCCAACTCGGTTGCACGTTATTACAGCAACACGAGGATGGTAACAGATACCCTGTCGGGTTCTGGTCGCGAACGCTCTCGCCGGCGGAAAGGAATTACTCCACGACGGAGAAAGAATGTTTGGCCATCGTGTGGGCCATTCAGACGCTGCGTCCTTACTTGGAACGCGAGCGATTTACGGTCAACACCGACCATCATTCCCTTCGCTGGTTAATGAATCTCGCCGACGCAAGCGGGCGTTTAGCACGGTGGCGCTTGCGCCTAGCCGAGTTTGACTTCGACGTCACGTACGTGAAGGGCATCAAGAATTGTCTCGCCGACGCCCTCAGTAGAATACCGTCTACAGGGGGCACAACCGTCCCCATCGACGAAGAAATACCGTGCTTCTCCGTTTTGGAGTTTCACGAAGACAAGCCGGAAGTGGAATCCGAGGAGTGGGACGACGACATTCACGACGGATGCTTCGCCCTCGCCCCCGACTTCCAAGGCCGCAATTACACACGACGAGATTGTACTCGCTCAACACTCCGACCCGTTCTGTAAGGAGATCGCTTCCCATCTTAAGAAGGGGGAGGGTGTGGCCCAAATTCGCCTCTCCAAGTTCTTCATGAACAAGGAAGGGGTGCTTTGTCGGAAAGCGCACCTTGACGGTGTTGAGCAAATCGTCGTTCCAACCACTCTGCGCGAGCGAGTGTTGTATATGGCGCATTACCCCGCCGCCTCGGGACACCCCGGAGGCAGGCGTCTGTTCTACACATTAAGGCAACGGTACTACTGGCCGAGTATGTCCGTCGACGCATACACCACAGTGAGAAGGTGCTCCGACTGTGCGAAAGCCCGCATTAAATTGCGTAAGCACAACGCGAAGTTGAAAACGTTCCCTCCGATGGGACCCTTGGAGTTTATCGCTATTGACATCCTAGGCGAACTCCCCAGAACACCAAGAGGCAATCGATACCTCTTGGTAATATCTGATCGTTACTCAAAGCTGACCCGAACGGTGCCGCTTATGATAATTACCGCCGAGACCGTTGCTCAGGCGTTCGTCACACACTGGGTCTTCGTAAACGGAGCCCCAGTGAAGCTACTCTCCGACAATGGGAGTCAATTCACGTCAAGGTTCTTCCTTGCCGTGTGCAAAATCCTTCGCGTTGAAAGCGTGTTCACCACAGCTTATCACCCACAAGCTAATGGACAAGTGGAGAGGTTCAACCGCACCCTGGTGTCCTCCCTACGGCACTACCTAGCCGACAACCAACGCGATTGGGACCAGTTCACGGACGCGCTAAGCTACGGTTACAATTGTACCGTGAATCGCATGATCGGTATGAAGCCGTTTGATCTTGTTTTATCCCGGACACCGGCGCCGCTTTCCATCGAACAGACCCCTACACTGGAACAGGATGTCTCGCGGACGCAATATAAGCTCCGTTTCTTAACGTGGTTACGCAGGCTAATGTCAACAGCCCGTGACACGCTGCTCGCCGGTCAAGACCGCTATAAACGTGATTTCGACAAGAGATTGCGGACGCCGACACCGAACTACTCAATAGGTGATCAAGTCGTCATCGAGCGAGAGACATCCCTGCGAGTGGATGAGAAGACGGATAAGGACCGGGTCAATAACAAGTTAGCCCCTCGGACGGAAGGGGCATTCCCGGTGGTGGCCCTAGACGAGCATACAGTGACCATTGTCCGGACTACAGGCCTGAAGGACCGAGTCTCGAGAGACCGCATTGTGAAAGCCCCTAGTCTCCGGACCGAGCTCATGGACATAACACCCTCTGCGGTGACCACCCCCGTCGACGCTGGGACGGAATCTACCCCCCCTCCGGCGATCGAAAGTGACGCCGCTACTCCTCTTCCCATCGGGGTCACGACCCCTCCGAGAGAGGACGAGTTCGACCCAGATGAACCGGGGATCAACCCGCCCGCTCCAACGGACACGGACGATCGCCCTACTCGCGATGGGAACGAGATTGAGAACGCGGCGCGCAACGCGACGGTAACCCGACCTTCGGGGTCAAAACCCGTTACCTGGAACGCAGGAAACGCCCCTACATCGGGACTAATAGACGCCCTCCGAGGCGACTCGCACCCCCGGATCATATCCAAATTGACTCCGAGTTCTGGCTCTACGGGTGGACCAACCGGGACGCAGACGACATCTCCTCATCCCCGGCTCTGGACTCGCGACCAACGTACCGGGAAGACGAGACCGAAATCACCCCGACCTCGACAAGCGGATCCCGCCCCGAGAGGCGACAAGTCGCCGAGCGAGCGAACGCGTACCTTAACCGCGAAGCCGCCTGACACGTGGAGACGGGGCCAAAAAAAATTCAAAGGAAAATCCGCCTGACACGTGGAGACGGGGCCAAAAAAAATTCAAAGGAAAATCCGCCTGACACGTGGAGACGGGGCCAAAAAAAATTCAAAGGAAAATCCGCCCGTCCGAGCCCTCCGCACGGGCGGTGGTCACGGACCTCACGCGCGGCCCCACGGAAACGCCACCGAGTACAAAAGGGACAGCCGGGGAGCACATCGCGAACTTAGCGTCTATGTGTACCTTCGGTTACCCTCCCCTCATTGCCTCGGTACGTTCTCCTCCCCCGCCACTCGCGGTTGAGGCCTCCCCTCAACGCGCGCCAAGCACGCCCCCTGAGGCGACGAATTGGCCCCCCTTGACGGACGAAGACCCCAAAACCTACGTGGTTGAGGCCCTCACCGGACATAAACCGGGAACGGACGGAATGCCGCTTTTCCGAGTCCGGTGGTATGGGTACACGGCCGAAGAGGACACCTGGGAACCGGCGAACTACATAGATTATAACACCGTCCTACGATTCTGCCGTCGCAGGAGCCTCCCTGTACCAACCGCTAAGTTATGGTCTGCTCCTGGTAGCGTAGGGATCGACAACTAACCCCCCCGTTGGCCCTGGCGGCGTCCTCGACGCCGGGGACACCCCCCCACACGCCGCGCCACGGGAAGGGGTTACCCTCGCGGGTCGCCTATTCCCCGACCTTTCTCAGCTTCCAGCTGCAATCTTCCCCACAGAGGGAAAATACACCGATCCAAGGTGAGCAGCCGACCCCTCGACAAATCGGCTAAACCGTCCCGCAAAACGCGCGGTCGCTTACGGAGGAGATCCCTCGCGTCACCGCACGCCAGGGCCAACATCTACGGAACCCATGCATGGACCGCCCAGGCCTTTCCGATCGCCACGTTCAGATGCACCTCTCCTTCGTTCTTCGCATCACGTCCCTCCCCGAGTCCTGACCCTTCGGACTCCAAAGGGAAACGATAGAATCGATGGGTTTTCCTCCCCGCCGTGACGCCGCGATCCGTGACCCTGGCTAAGTTTTTGGCCATGGAATCACGCTTGCCTCGCCCCGCGTTCGGTATTATCTATCTAACCCTCTCCTGTCCGGAGCCAACCACCGATCGGAAAGTCGTCTACCCGCTTTCTGCTGACTGACTCGTTACTTCCCGAGCCACGCCTCGCCTCCTACGCGGTGACCCCGCGCCTCAGGGAACCCTGCCCCCGGACGTGTCCCTCGCGGTTACGGCCCCCTCAACCCAAGGGAGGGGCCGCCGCCAGCTCTACAACCACCACGGAGTGGCTCCGCCCCGCTCCCGATCGCGGCTCCCCCCGCGACGTTGCGCGCTGTACCGCGCTGGAATACGGCCCGACGGAACGGCCGCTAGAGACGTCCGAAGCACAGTGGGGGCGACCAACTCATCACGTTGTGTTGTCCCCCCCTTCTTTTCTCTCAACCGACCTTCCCTCGCCGCTCCCCTCGACCCGACGTGCTCGCGTAAGATGATGGATAGGAGAAGAGGTCCCGTTTTATTTCTACCGTAATGCCTCTTCCCTTCCTCTACTCGCGTGCTACGCGCTACCCCGGGGGGCCTCGTCCTGAGGACGCCCGCCCGCCATTACTCCGACATTCCATAGTCGGCCAGGTCGCCCTCTACTCCTGCAACCGGAGCAACCGGTGCATCCGAGGGAATCGACCCTCCGTCAGAGTCGAGGGTAGCTCCCTCGACCGCCGCCGCTACCGGAGTCCCCGCCACTCCCAAGGCGACATCCATCGCCACCGCGCTGTCCGTCTCAGGTGCGGACGACTCCGTGCTCGCCGCCGCCTTGAGGCGTTTCACCCCCGCCACAAATTCGGCGATGTGTACTAATTTTGTTAACTCATCTTCAGAGACGCCCAGCCCGGCAAATAATCTACGCCGTGGGGTCGACGCCGCCTCGGGCGATGTTGACCCGTCTCGCGGGACTTCCACGGGAACTCCCCTGCGGCCCGGTACTTCCGCCGGTGCCGACCCGACCGGAGTCCCTCCCGAGCTCAGACCGCCTTGGAGGGCGTGGGGCTCATCGGTCGTCGGTGGCACAGGATCTGTACCCCCCTGCATCAGCCCGGGCTGCAGACTGGCAAAGGTCACCGGGTCGAAACGGATCCAATTTCCGGACCCCGGCCCTCCCGCATCTTCACGCCTTCCCGGCGACGCGTTCGCTCGATCCGTACGGTCGTAATGATACCCTTGACCGTACGGCACGCGCGACCATTCCACCTTGTCGTGGACTTCCAGCAACCTTCTCAGCTGAGCGGATACCCAAGGTCCGCCTAACACCTCATCCAAGTTTAACTTGTGTAGCCAGTCAATTATCATGGTCCGTAACACGTATAGTCGCCCATCTAAGGACGACCATAAGAACCGTTTAGCAACAATAGCGATCCACTCGCTCAGAAAAATCATCCAGCGAGACGAACACGGCGAGTCATTGAGACTCAAGCCGAAATACACCAAACAAGGTGGAATCTCCGCAAGGAAGTCGGCCGGGACTTCGTATTGCGCGAACCAATGCGGTATCTGCGGGTACCGTTCATATCGGGATCGATGTTGAAAAGTTGTCGCCTCGATCCACTCATACGCCACAAAAATACCAAGGGCGTTTCTCATCCGACGCTCAAACTTGAGCTTGTCTTAATAACTCGGGTTCCTTTCCCGTTCCACGTACTCCTCGAAACGAGAAGGCAGAATGGGCTTGTCCCACGCTAGGTACTCAACAGCTGGCTCCTCAACTCGGTCCGCTAAGTTGTCTAATATACGCCTTAAATTGGCGACGTACCCTCGGTCCCCCTCGGTGCGGTACGCCCATGTGTCGAAGTCCCACTCGGCGGGGATCGGACGGTTACACGGTGTCCGAGCCAACCGCCGTACCAAGGTCGCCATATACTTTTGGCGGCGTCCACGCCCCACGCGGCGATACTTTGCCCAGACGTGCTCATCCTCTACCGCGAGGCGGAAGGAAAAATCACGAGACCACACAGCCCTCAAGCTGAGACCACCGGGGAGCGCCCCAGTCACGTCCGCGTATGAACGGATTAGTTGGCTGTCACGCAGGCCCGCAGCCGTAAGAAAAGGGGCTCGCTCGAACGCCAGTGGGTCGTCGACCATGTTCTTGCCGCGCACATCCCGAGGCGCCGGCCACCCGTTCATGCACGCGCTGCCTGTCTCCCCCGGTTCTCCATACGGGTTGTGGAACCGTTACATCACTCGTCTTATGGGACAACGAACCACGTCTCCCCGCTGACCGAAGCGCTTGCCGATCGCCGCTGTAGCGGCGTCGTGGAACCCGAGACGGCGCACCAGGGGAAAGAACGGGCTCGAAGAAGGTAGAAAAAAGGGGAATTCGAAACGACAGGGAGGCTCCAGAGCTGGGTCGGTTTGGAACTTCGAGCTCGCGGAAACGGAAGATAGGGGAAAACGGACCGACTCTGCGACGCTTGCCGGTCCACCCCGCCACCCACGTCCCCTCTCTTCCTACCGCGGTTGCCACGTCAGCGCCGCTGCCTCAGTTGGCGGGCATTTCTACCCCACATACACACGAGGACGCGTGTTTTTCTAAGAAGGGGGATCTGTAGTGCACTGTACTCGGTGCCGGGACAGCTGTCTTAATCTCGCCGAAAATCGCGCTCGCCGCCGCCACGTGTACCACGGGTACACGTGGACTCCCCTGCCGCTCTACCGGACCTCCCCGTGGACACGTGTAATCCCTCCGCAACCCAGAGGGCCTATGGGGGCTGTACTTGGTCCCCTCGGGGTTACACCCGTTGTTTCCTAGTTATTCTAATTTACAGTGTAATTTAGCTTCGCCATTACGGCGACGGGGGACTATATAGTCAACCCGATACTCAAAGTAAAGAGGCACGAAGCCTCGGGTCTCTTACCTTGGTTTCTGGATTCCAGGTTGTAGCCTCGACTCGGTACTGGCTCGCCCATACCGACCGAGCCATCTACACCCCTGGAATCCCAACTGCCTTCCCCGCGCGCGTCGATCACCCCGCCCGAGACCTACGTCAACTACTGTGCTCTCCGTCCTGCTAGCTCTGTTGTTCTCTTAATTCCTCCCCCTTTTATTGCTGACTACCTTGCTACTTCTCTACCGCGCAAGCCGCGCCCGGATTCCGGTTCCGGTCATCCACCGGGTGGTCTCCCGAATTTCCTTACGCGTCCTAACGCACGTCTCTCTGCCTACAGCCGCCACACGTGGCTGTAGTGCACGACACCTTCGAACTATTGTCTCGAGCAAACGATTATTTGCGACTTCAAAAAAATATTCCTCTTGATGCGCAGCCCGCAGGGCTACATCACCTCCCCTAAACACGGTTTCTTCTCAAACGAAGCAAATTAGAGAAACAAAGAAAGCGAGGTACGGACGTAAGAAGGAATTGAAAGAAGGGATGCATGAGAGTAGGAAAGGCTATGGAGAGGGATCATCACAGTAGATCATGAGAGTGGGAAAGGCTATGGAGGGGGATCATCACAGTAGATCGTTCGGAGTGTGGGCGAAAATGGGAACTCGGCGACGGTAGTTGTCACAAGCAACAGACTGATCGTCGTCACATAGCTCGTCGAGCAAATGTATCCTCCATAGCAGTGTTCTCAGTGAGGCGACCCTTCGGGTCTCCCGTGTAAGAGGAGGGAGGGTGTGAGTACTTCGATCTCCTCGTGCACAGATAAGTCATATCCCTTCTCCCGCCTCTCTTTTTCTTCTTTTCCTTCTGTACCTTGCGGTCATGAACAGGGCTTTTTCGCGAACGTGAATGGTCGCCGATTTGGGGTAGGTCATCAGTGACAACGGGGTCGCTTCGTGTCGTGCTGGGAGACCCCCATAATCGCCGTACGAGTCACTTAGATGTGATTTTCGGGACGTTCTCCCTCGATCCAGTACACGGAAAACAATTTTAACTTCGTGACACTCAGTTGGTCAGGACTTCTTGTTTGATGACGACCCCCCAATTTCGCCTTTTTCCAAGCCGTTGGCCCTAAAAGTTGTTAGAAAATTCCCGTCGGTAGTAAAACGGAGCAGCCATCAGTAGAGCGGCTTCGTGGGAGCAGATTCTCATTACGAGCATGACCTCGGTTTCCGAATGAACTTCGGTCCTTCGGACTCTTCGCCCTCTACTTGTAAAGTACTGTCCTCCTGGCCGGTCGACGAAACTTCGTGGCGTAACGCCCTTGTGCAATGAAAGCAGAACAACTCGTTGTTCTTCTCGATGTGACAAACCGCAGGTTTGCTTGATGGCGATTGTCGGTTCGCCGCTCTGACTGGGTCTTGAGACGTCGATGGATTGAAATCGCAAATTTTGTTCGTCGCCATTCGCGACGCGAGGTTCGCGTTCTGTACGTCACAAAACAAAAACAAAAATAAATACTCGAACGAAAACAAAAGCGTGGGCGTGGACGTCGATGTCTCTTGGTACTGCGCGATTCGCCTAAACCGGTCGTATGCTAGTGATGGTATTATAATTTAGAGGAGGGACCACTTCGATCGAGTGACGAGGCCGTCCTGCTGGACACGAGTCACACTCCTAGAAGGGTGCAGTGGCGTCTGTTTTCGCCTATCTGCGAGCTTCTCGTCCCCACTTTTTCACAGGGGGTTCCCTTTTCGTGTCTTCTTATCAACATAAGTTGCGCGTGTTCTCTGCGGCGACCGCCCGATAACGGCCCCTTCGGGACGAAACTTCTTTCTCGTTGAGCATGTTGGATGGGGTAAAATCGAGGGTGCGATCGGGGTCGTGATTTCTTTCTTCGTTCGCGCCTTCTCGTGCGGCTTATCAACCGTACCGCCGGACGGGCTTGGGCGCTTATGCCTTCCGCTGCAACAATCGACAACCACTCCTCGTGCGACCAACAAGTACTGTACCAACCCATATTTTTGAATAAAATTTCGTGGACTGATCGATGTTCACTTTTCGACTCTTGCCACTTGTCCAGCGGATTTCCGCGGATTTTCGTCTTTTTGATTTTTTTGATCATTCCACGCCTTACGAGGGCGGATCACTGATCCAAGCGTCGCTTCACGTGCACGCGATACCGCGCGCGATCGTACCCAAGGGGGTTTATTGATTCAGACTGAGACTACAGTGATTTTTCCATGTCTCGGCACCAAGTCAATGAGGCTCTCCGTCTCTCAGCCATTTCCCATCTCTCTCCGAAACCCCAACACTGTACAGCTCTCTTCTCTCTCTCTTCTCAGATTGTTGTACGCACAACAACAGAACATTGACTCTCCAGGACGAGTCACTGGGCGATGCACTCAAGCGCGCGACCCTTCTCATATATGTTGTCGTCGATAGCGCTCCGCCTTCAGAGATTCCAATTGCCCCTGTCCCCTGGCGTGAGTCCTCCATCTCCTCCTTCCTGGTTGCCTCTCGCTGTTGCACAGACCTCCTCCTTCCCAACGGGAGGTTCCACCGCACAACAAAAGAAACTGAATGACGCGTAGCCTCCTCATCCATTCTCTCTCCAACGACCGGCGGTAAACATTTCCACAGACATACAGTTCCCCTGATCCTCGAGTAGCCCGCGAAGCGAACCGTCTTCCTTCGCTCTTTCAGTATGTTGTAATGAGGGCGTTTCGCTGCTAGTATCTATCACCTTGCTGCCGACGCATTCTCCGCAACATGAGCGTCCCTCTTGATCTTCCCCCAGGTAGAATCCATCCCAGGGATCATCGTCTCTCCAAGTTCGTCCCCTGAGTCTCACGATTCCCTCATCATATCCCTTTTCGTCCTCTCGATCATAATCCTCCTTCGAGGCCCTTCCAGCGCCTCGATCTCTCACGGCATTCTTCATGCTGTGCCCTTCTGACCGCACTTGGTCGCTAAGTTGTAAATTTTTCTCCACCTCGCCTGGTCTTCTCGTCCTTCGTTGACGCGGTGATTGGCATCCTCGTGGCCGTCGTCCTCTCTCAGGGAGCGCCGCACGCTCACTTGGGGATCACCAACCTAGATGCGGCGCGTGAAACGAAAACGAACACAAACATAAAACAAATAAAACAAAAACAAAACAGAACAGTTAAGAAAGTAAAAATGTAGGGTTTTGGGTTATGACTCGCGTCTTCTTTTCGCGTTTTCACCAATGCGTTCCGTAGGGGGCTCATCCTGGTCTCGCGCATGCGGCTTGCTGTGGGAGGAGTTGTTTCTTCCTCCGAAAATACGTCACCACTGCGCCACGCGGTAATTGTTCAATTGGCTCCCATGTCGCGTCCTCGCTCGCGTAGCCATACCATTCTACTTTGAGAATTAATTTCCCATCTCGATATCCGTGGTCGACTATTTTCTCGATCACGTACTCCTGATCTCCAGCTCCTTCTTCGTGTTTACTGACAATTCCTTCCCCCTTCTGAAGATCTTCCAACTCGTCCTCTTCTGCCGGGTCTTTTGACTCGCATGAGTCTTGCGGAGTATCCGCTAACGGTAACTCGGTAACTAGATCTTCAGGGTCCTCTCGCGGAGGCGTGTGTACATGGGGGCTACCCCCATTCTCGAAAACATTCCGTCCGTCGTCTCTCTCTGTCCCATCAAGGAACCGTAGCGCTTGTGTTAAGCTGGTGACCGGCGCGAGGTCCATCGGACTCGGGGCTAGTTCCACCCGGTCTCGCAAAACGCCCTCTTCTTCGTCGCCGATGGCAATGGCGACTGTACCTTGATCAGACCTCTTCACTGCGTAGGGTCCCGTAGCGACTTGAGCAAGCTTGTGTTTTGGCTCGCTCGCCGTCCCTGGTTCCTTTCGTAGGAACACGTAGGATCCCACAGGGATGTCGTACTTCGGCCTGCGAAGTCTTGAATCGAAATTCCGCTTGTACCGTGCCTGTTCCTTGCGCATACTTTTATCGGCACCTCTCATCAAGCTCTCCAACCACGACTGCCATTTCAGGTAGTACGCTCGATTCGAGCTAAATCCTTCCAAACTTGGCTTTGCTTGTAACGCAATGCTTCTCGGCGCCCGAGCTAACACCAGCTCGAAGGGCGCGATGTTCGTAGTTCGATGAACTTGCGTGTTGTATGCGAACGTCACAGCGTTGCTAAATAAGTCCCAGTCCTTGGGATGCTCTCCAACATATTTTCGCAACGCGGAAGTCAGCGTGCGGTTTAACCTCTCAACTTGGCCGTTGGCTTGCGGGTGGTACGTAGTCGTGAACACACTGCGTATGCCGAGAATTCGGCAGACATTCTGAAAGAACCGGGCCGTGAACTGTGGTCCATTGTCGGACAGCAGGTTGACCGGCGGTCCGTACACGAATACCCAATGGTGAACGAAGGCTTGTGCGATGTGCGCAGCTGATATCTTCTTCAACCGTACGGTTCGTACCAGTTTCGAGTATCGACCGCTGACCACGAGAATATACCGATTTCCTCGTTTAGTTGTAATTAGCTCGCCGAGGATGTCGATGGCGACAAACTCCAGCGGAGCTTTGGGCGTGAGCAGCTTCATTTCCTTCGTGTTTCTTCTTAACTTCACCCTTTCCCGCGCACATGCGGCGCAATTCTTCGCGACTGCATAGCAGTCTAGGGCCATCGCAGGCCAGTAAAAATATCTTCTCAAAGTCTTGTAAAGTTTCCTGCCTCCCGGGTGGCCTGCCAATTTTGTGTAATGGCTTAACCCTAGGACACGGTCCCGTAACGATTGTGGTATCACCACTTGTACAAACTCCGCCGCGGTACGGCATGGAGTTCCTTCGAATTTCTCGGTCTCCATGCTGAAGGTTCTCACCTTTCCGGCTTCCATTTCTTCCTTGATGCGGTTGCGGAAGGGGTCGACGGCAAGCTCGCGAATGAGCTCTTCCGGAGTGACAGCTTGGAATTGATCGAGGCGATCACGGGCGGTCCCCCCCTCAAGAGCGAGGATGTCGTCTAACGCGTCAAAACTGTCCTCGTCCCCCACTGTACCCTCGGCCGGTTCGGCCATAAAGCATGGAATTTCGTCGTCGATTTCGTCGACGGTTTCTCCTGCGGTCCGTAATCTTGACAGGGCATCAGCTTGACTATTCGCCTTGCCCTTATTGTACTTGATTTCGAAATCGAATTCCGAGAGGCGTAGCCTCCATCGGATTAATCTCCCGCCGGGGTCGGTTACGTTCATCAACCACCTCAATGAGGCATGGTCGGTATGCACAATGAAGTGCTCGCCATATAGATATGGTCTTAAAGTCTGTACGGCCCAAATTACCGCTAGACATTCTTTTTCTGATACAGAATAGTTTCTCTCGGCTGCGGCTAACGTTCTTGAAAAGAACCCGATGGGTTTGCGTTGCACATCCGGGTGTGTTTGAAATAGTGCAGCGCCTATTTGGTAGTCGCTTGCATCGGTATCTACCGAGTAGGGTAGGTCCTTCTTCGGCAGCGCCAACACCGGCGGTGCCAAGATGGCGTCCTTGAGCTTATGAAAAGCTTTCTTGCACGGTTCGTCGAATCCTTCCCACTGGACCGGTTGTCCTTTCTTCAGTAGTTGGTTTAGAGGACGCGCAATTTTCGGATAATGCGGAACGAACCTGCCGTAGACATTGCAAAGTCCCAGGAAGCTTCTAAGCTGTGTTTGTGTTCGCGGGTACCGCATATGTTCCAACGCGGCGGTTCCCGCGACATCGACTTCTAGCGTACCTGGGCGGACGACGTGGCCCAGGTACTTGATCTTTTCCGCAAAAAATTCGCACTTGCGAAGCTCGAGCTTGACACCTGCCTTTTCCAATACGGAAAGTATTTCATCCACGTGCACGATGTGCTCCTCCCACGACTTGCTAAAAATTATTATGTCATCCAGATACACCAAACAGCATTTCCAACGGAACGGAGAGACCAGGATATCCATTGCTCTCTGGAACGTCGCTGGCGCGTTGGTTAGCCCGAAGGGCATTCTTGAGAAGCGATACAGACCTGAGTGACACGAAGATGCGGTCTTGTCGCCGTCGCACTCAGGGATAGGCATCTGCCAATATCCCGAGATCGCGTCCAACGCGGAGAAAACCTTGGTGTCACCAAGCGAGTCCAGACATTCATCCATGCGCGGTAAAGGGTACGTGTCCTTCACCGTTACTGCGTTTAACCTGCGGTAGTCTACGCAAAAGCGCATCGATCCGTCCGGCTTGGGCACTAATAAAACGGGCAACGCCCATTCTGACTGCGCCGGTTCGATGACTCCTGCTTCTAACACCTTCTGTACTTCTGCGTCATCGACCTCCCGAGCCCTTGGACCGGCTCGGTAGGGAGCTTGTGCGATGGGCCTGGTCTCCGGGACCAGCTCGATCCGGTGGACCGTGGTATTAATTTCACCATGGGTCCCATCCCACATCTTAGAGTACTTCTTCAACATCTGTCGGAACCGCTCGCGCAGCCGTTCCGGAACGTGGCTCAGGTCGAGGTTCTCCACGTCCGGCGGTGGGGGCTCAATCCGCTGCTCCGGCTTCGACGATGCCGCCGCAGAGAGCCCACTCGACCGTTCTTCTGGCTGGTCCTCGCGCGCTTGCTCCGACGGTTCGCATCTTGTCTCGCCCTTAGGCGTCTTGGTAGAATTAGGAAAATTTTCCTTCTTGAATTCCGAGAACTTCACCAATGGTGATTTTGATCTCGAGCGCGGCCCTTGGGTGCGGTAAATAATTCTGCTACCACTTGGCCTTTTTGCACCCTGACAGGGTACGTCCTAAACTTCGCAACGAGTAAACGAAATGGCCTGTCAGGCTCAACCTGAACGACACCATTCGTGCACGTCAACCCGTGCCTTTCGTACAACGACGAGTACGGCTGAACCACAACCAAGCCCGCCCTCTTCGAGGTGCATTCCACGACGCGTTGCGTCCCTGGCTCGATAGTCGTGGCTCTTGCCACTTTTACCTTAGGGGAAAATCGCTCCCCCTTTCCATCATTCTCGTCCTTTCCCTGGACGAGATTCTTCTTCCCTTTTCTCGTCGAGAACCGCCTAACTATCGGAACCTCCGAGAAATCCGCCAACTCAACCGTTTTCTTCCTTGGATAAATTGCTTCCACAAACCGGTCACAGTAGTCCGCGCCTAGAATTAGCGGGACTGCTAGTTTTTCGCATACAATAAACTCGGCTGCGGCCACAAATTTCCCAAGCCTCACAGGCATTCTAACTGTGCCGAGAGTCCAGAGTGGCCTATTGTTCGCGTCGCCAATGTCTTGGGTCGGTCCGTAGGACACCCAACATTTCCATTCCTGCCGGAAGTTCCGACCTTCGAACCAAATTCGGTCCGGCACCTGTGTCCAACACGGACAACACTCGACTCATCAATCCGACCGTTGGTCCAATATCCGCGTAAACTTTGTAGTTTTTTCGTGCGAGGACCAAGATCTTGTCAGGTCACTCTTGTCGCTTAACCCTGTACCAGGGCCTACGAATTTGATCTATCGAACGATCCTTGTCTCGACTTAGAATTTTCTTGACAACAGTCGGCTCCTTCGGCCTACCCCCTATTTCAACTACCTCCTCCTCGAGGCCTTCCCTTCTTGCTAGAGGCGGGGATCGGGACTGAGTCCCGGACGCAGTACGTTGAACCTGCGCCTCTCGTGACTCCCTCGAGATTCCCTGCGGCTGCGGGTTCCTTCTCACGTCCGACGACGCCGGCCCCGCGGCGGGCCCTCTGAAGGGTTGGTTCGGCCTCGGCGTTGAAGCACTCCGCGTGCTCGCCGTCTGCGAATCGAACCAATTCTTGACCTTCAGATAACTCGTCGATGGTATCCCTAATCTCTCCATCGGAGACAACGCCTCATAATTTCCCAAAACTCGGTGCATTTCCCGGAGGGAAAGAATGCACGTTGGCGCGGCGTGTCCCTTTTCGTAACAGTGATAGCACACCAGTCCGTGCTTCTTGACGGGATATTGCGGCCTAGGTCCTCCACGGGCCGGCAGCCTTCCTTGATGTTGCCGCCTTCCTATCCAGCCTGGCCTTCGAAACGTTGTACCCTTGTCTTCCATCGGAATGCGCGGCGCCGGCGTGTGGCCGCGCCCCCGGAACATCATCACAGGATCCGTGGGCTCTGAAAACGACTCCGTCGTGTATGCGGGCGTCGGTAAAGTTCACGACCCGCTTGCCTCGTAGTCCTCGTGTCCGTAGCCCTCCGATGGCTCAATAAAATTGCCTTCGGCTACCAATGCTCCTTCATAATGATTTTCGCTACGTTCTTGCGCACCGCGTTCATCTGACGCGGAGATTGTTTCGGCTAAGTGGACGGCGGCGTGACCTTTACGACCGGGATAAGAAGCCCTCGGCTTCTTCCCCGCCCTGAACGTCGAAGGCGTCTGAATCGTGACCTTCTTGGTCTTCTTGTCCTTGGCGCGGCTCGCCGAGCCATGCGCCTTTGCGTAATTTACCAATATCAAAAATGAGACATCTCGGTTATCTTGTCGATACTGCGAGACCATGGGCTTAATACTGGCATCTAGCCCCTCGATGAACATGGTCATCTGCTCCTCCATAGAATAAACATTCCCACAGCGAATACTCGCGTCTGTTAGGCGAATGTAAAGTTCCATCTCGTCTTCAGACGGTCTTTGCTGAACTTCTCGCAATGCGAGCACGGCTTGACGGATCGCCTCGTCGGTTGCGAAACTCCTCAACAACCACTGTACGGCCTCTGGACAAACGGACAACTTTCCGTGATGGGACCCGGCCGTCTGAGACACAGAAGTGTACTGTCTCAAGGCGATGCCGCTTAGAAATTCGGGCAACAAGCGGATCGCTTGCCCCTCGTTCATTTCTTGAGTATCAAACTCCTGAACTAACTTTGCCAAAAAATCCAACACAAGGGCCCCGTCCTCACCTGTGAACGTGTTGCCCTTCTTCGCCTTAGGCGGAATATCTCTCCTGATTTTTCGCACGGCGGTCCGCCGGGAACTTGACAAATATGTCTGCGGGTTCCGCAAGCGGTACGTTCGGTACGAAAGTAATTTCTTGAAGAGGTAGTTGGTCGGATTCAGCTCCTCCAACTCCTCCCATCGCGGCCCGCGCCGCGTTGCGACATGTTTGGGCTCCGCTTCCTTGTCTCTCCGCGAGGCGGACGAAGTGACTCCGCCTCGTCTGGAGGAAATTTTCTTGCTTGACGAAATTCCGTTTCCGTCTTCTGAACGGCGTTCGGAATCGCCCGAATGGTTCGACGAACCGCCGTTACCATCTTCGGAGGGACCAAGCGACTCCGACTGTGAGTTGCGGTCCTCCGGATCGTCACTACAGTGACCCTTGCTTGTACGCCGCTTGTCCTTCTTCGAGGGCTTCGACTTGGAGCTCCGCTGACGAGTGGGCTTTTCCTTCTTCGACCGACGGTCGCCCTCTCTACCCGAGGGGAGCGGCTCGTCGTCCGATCCTTGCGGAGCTTGATCCGCGGCCTGCTCAAGGTCCTTGAGACGTTGCGCGGCGCGATCGAATCGGTCATCGATGCTTGTTCTAAATTTTCCTATGGAATCCAAGGCTTGATTCGCGTCGCGCCTCGCGTCCTTGACCGAAAGCTTCAATGAAGCGAGGACCTCCGGCTCGATGCCGTCGGTCCCGTCGCCATTTTTTTCTCGACGAGTCCCACGGGCGCGGTCAGCTCTTCCAACGCCGTGTGGAACTCGGAATTTTGCAACTCAAGTTGCTTTTGCAATAGGGCTATTTCATCCTCGAGAATTTTCTTATTCTCTCGGTGAATTTCGCTGTCCATCTTCTCGAACTTCTCGTTGAGGTCATTCTTGTCGGCGGCAATCCCCGTAGGGGATTCTTGATCTCCGGGATCCGTGGCCGTATTGGCCTGGCTCCGGGTGCGAGGACCCCTCAGGATCCTCGACGCCCGTGCCGATCCGCTCCCGCTCGCCCCGGGACCGACGTCCCCGGGTGCGCTTGTTGACATCGTTCGGCGTAGCGAACGAACCTAAAAAAGAAGATACGAACAAAAAAAGAGACTCCGTACCCAGACCACTTCCTTGTCGTAGACAGAACTAATTCTAGGTCGGGAGACCACTTTTGTAGTGCAATGCGCCTGTCAGGCAGAGACAAAGGTCCGACGGTCCAACACAAACAACCACAACAAAAACAACAACTGCCAACGGCACAGCGCTACGGAGTGTTCGAAGCTCCCTGTTCTCTTTAAGCGGGTTTGCGGCCCGCAGTAGCTCGGATCCCTGATAGGGGGGCAAAGAGAAGGGCCCAGCCTGGGATCGGTAAATGGTGGTAGAGACTTGTAGAGGCAACTGCTCGACGAGTTGGGAGGGGTGTCTAGGTAAACCTGGTCCGATGGGTCGTAAATCCAATTCTCGAAGAGCGCCTTGTACACCTTATACCCTTGAAAAGGTCTTCGACGGGGACGTCGCAACGTAGCCCGTCGGGAAAGAAGAAAACGTAGCAGCGCTACATCTTCGTACTGCCCGATGGCAAAGTACCAACACCGGATCGGTCGCAACCAGATTACGATGGAACCAAAGCTGAGAAAAGCACCACTGGTGCACCAACACAGAAGCCCGATGGCTAATGACGTCACGTTGCGGATCGCAATCCTACAAGGTGGGACCAACTCAAGATTAAGGGAAATTTGGATAGGGAAGTAAAGGAAAATTGATAAGGAAAAAGGGGACCCCCGAGCGCAAAGGATAAAGTAATCTGTAGTTAAAGGGAATGTCTTGTAAAAGACGGACTTCAACCAAGGCGATATCAGACTCTGGCAACTCGGGTTACCTTTACTGACTTGGTCGTCAGAGGGCTAAGGTATATATCGCCCCGCCGGACTCACTACAGTAGCTCTCGGCGCTAGATCCTAAATCTAATCTAATGTTAGATAATTAATTTGTAACTAAATTAAAATAAATAATTAAAATAATAGTGTAAAATGAATCACACTGAAGTCCCCGAATCCGGACCACAGTACCCCCCTGATGTCCCTTTCCCAGACCGGGTATTGCACTACATCCACTACATCCACTAGGGCCAACATCTTAAATCAGTTACCTGCAAATCAGGAGGTACTTCCTGTACATCATAATGAAACCCCTCTAAGTCATGATGACAATCGGGTAAACAACCCATTGGAGTACATACCTCCTGCCAAGGTCCAGGTGCCTGAAACTCCAGAGGAAGATGATCCGATAGTTCAGATCGACGAGGTGAGTCATGAAGATCCGACAAATGAAACGGACAGTGCTCCAGAAGGAGATACTCGGTATCCAAGGCGTGAGAGACGTCAGCCAATTCGTTGGACATCTGGTTCAGCGAACGTTGCAACTGTGTCAATGGACGGTGAGTCACCAGAACCACTCAAGCTGGTCGACGCTAAGGCATCCGCTGATTGGCCTAAGTGGAGTGAGGCAATAGCTTCGGAGTTACGGTCACACCAACGTCACAATACGTATGAAAGAGCGGAACCCCCAACAGATTACAAACCACTTTCCACACGGTTTGTATTCAAAAGAAAACAAAATGCAGATGGCACCTTGAACCGATACAAAGCTCGTCTTGTCGTAAAGGGATATCTACATGGACACGTTGCACGCATATATGCGCCTGTGGTTGACTTTAGTACCATCAGATTGGCGCTTGCAGTGGGACTAAGTCGTAATTTCTTCATACACCAGCTTGACGTCACCACTGCCTTCCTACATGGAGAAATGGATGAGCCCATATACATAACGTTGCCTATAGGCTTACAGTCGGTAATGCTGGGAAACCATATCAACTGAAGAAAGCACTATACGGCCTAAAACAGGCTCCGAGGCTATGGAACGACAAATGGTGCAAGGTCATGACAGAGTTGGACTTTCAAGCACTTCGATCAGATGAGTGTGTATTCAAGCGCGATGGTACTTGGATTTTGCTCTATGTGGATGATGTGATTGTAATGAGTGCCAGCGAAGCTTCACTGCAATTCCCTTTTAACTTTCTTGAGTGCTTCTAGAAGCACTCAAGAAAGTTAAAAGGGAATTGATGTATCATTTGGAGATGAAGGACTTGGGTCCTTTGAGGCACTTTCTGGGAGTCTCATTTGTTCGTCATGCCACGGAAGCTTGGCTTTGCCAAGAACGCTATACGATTCAAGTCCTCAATCGATTTGGAATGTCTGAATGCAGGCCTGTGTCTACCCCTATGGAAAATGCAAGCAGCTCAGCTGCATTAGCTGCAGGAAAAGCTCCAGATTAGACTCTTTATCAGGAAGCCGTCGGTTCTCTACTGTACTTGTCAACTCGTACAAGACCGGACATATCCGCCGCGACAAGCATTCTCGCTCGAAGTTCTTCCAACTCTCAGCATCACCTTTGGATTGCTGTGAAACGCGTTTTTAGGTACCTACGTGGTACTACGGGATACTCCCTTCGCATTTCCGGAAAAGATGAGGAGCTGGTATGTTATTCAGACTCCGATCGGGCCAGCGATCGCAATGACCGAAAGTCCACAAGTGGCATACTTCTCCAGATGGGTTCGGCAAGTGTTGTTTGGAAGACGATGAAACAGAAGACAGTGACAATGTCTTCCACTGAGGCAGAGTATGTGGCTTTGAGTGAGGCCGGAATGCTTCTCGTCTGGCTCCGAGCTCTTCTTTCTGACTTTGATTGCGAACAACGTGCGCCTACAAAGTTAATGGAGGACAATCAGGGTGCGATTGTATGGAGCACGGAGGGCGTTCGAAAGGCGAAACACGTGGCTATCAGGCAAAACTTCGTTAAACAAATTGTCGAGGATGGACTCGCTCTCGTGGAGTACTGTCCCACCTCAGCGATGCGAGCGGATATTTTTACGAAGCCACTCGGGAGTATCAAATTCGAAGCTCAACGAGATACACTCGGTGTGTTTGGACTACCAGCCGATATACAAAGTAAGAAGTAGTGTTGATATTCCTTATATTCTCTCGTATGCTTTGATATCTCCAGATCTGTTTGAATTGATATTCTTTTCTACGCTGAATCTAAATGGTCCTCTCCCTCGTGGTAACTGAATAAGGCCGGTTTACGAGAGGAATGATTTCTACGCTGGTTCAAGTACCTGTACAAGTTGCCTTACTTCTCTCGTAATATGAACTCCAAGCCGAACTAAGGTGTCTAGAATGTAGTATAGCCTCATAACTATTCATCTGGGCCACTTTTTACTGGTTTTTGCCGACCCACACTTCTGTGGTAATCTGCAAGCTGAACTTTGGGTATAACATAGGTAGCCACTCGGCTACGATGGACAGAGACAGAACATCATCAGTTAAGAAAGGAAGTCTCCGGTTCTCACACTGTGCTCAAGGGTCTATCTACAGTTCTCCGCTCAACAATCAGCAAGCCGATGCAGATCACAGCATATTCCGCAGGCACAACGCACAAAGCACAGCCGTCAGAATGGACGACTTCTAAGACGTCAGATTGGACGACTTCCAAGTAATAGCCACAAATAAGACACTGATCGAGGAACTATTCAAGGAACTGCAACAAAAACACAAAAACAAACGACTAGAAATCCCTTAACAGTACCTCAACTGGAAGATCAAAGGAGACAAGCCAACAATATACACGTCCCACAAACCGCAGGAATCGACACAATAATATACAAGGCAGGACTGCAAGACTGCGAACCGAGAAAAACACCATTGCCATACAAAGGTCCCTTCGATGCATCTATGAAGAAAAACATTTGCCACCACAGCAACGAAGCGAATTTCCACAAACAATCGGAGACCTCAGATACATTTCAGACAGCGCAAGAGGAGACCTTCACACAGAAGTAAGACAATTTTCAAGCGTCATGCAGAAACCCATCACAGTACATGGAAGGATCCTCAAATGGCTCCTGACATACTTAAAGGAACGCGAACAAACTACATAACGTACATCCATGACAAACACCAGACTGAAAAAGCACTCTGCACGTACGGTGTCTCAGATTTTGCAATTGACCCCTATCGAAAATCGAGAACCGGCATAGGTTACACATTTAACAATGCCCCAGTCACCTGCAAATCATCACGGCAGTCCACAGTAGCAATATCAACATGCGAAGCGGAATATCTTGTAGAATCACGAGCCACACAACAGACGCAATGAACAAGACGCACACTAGACGACGTTATACAACCTGAAACGAAATTAACGCCATTAATGGTCGACGACCAAGCAGCAATGAATGTTGCCAAAAATGTTGCACTGACAAAGTGTAGGAAATACATAGACATCGAGCCCCACCACGTCCAAGACCACATCAAGAAGGGAAACATAAGGGTCAAGCAGATACCCACCGCGGACAATGTCGCGGACCTATTCACTAAGATAACCGGACCGCAACGCCACAACCACCTCACCAAATTACTACACAAATTTCTACATCTAACACCCCCACAAATTCCATCGGCGAATCCCGGGACTGTCTGACCGCACACACACAATTCACAAATGCACTTTACGGGTGTCCGACCGCACAGGACAGCCTGTCATTAGAGGGAATATATATAGAATGATGCGACGACGAGTAAAGATGAGGAGGTCATTGGACCCCGCGTGCACACATCGTCTACAGTTCTACTTACTGCAGATATAAGCAGAGCTCCTCAGTAGCTGTCCTGGCCGTGCGGATCATCGCACTGTAAGGGACAATGTCGGTGTCCGAAAATACTTCGAGATGTTGTGAGGGACGGTGGCGGCGGCCGACAGCAAAGGTGAAGAACATTTCGAGTTAGACACGACTGAATACTTGTAGATACTGTAGAGGGAAGCCAAGGACGGAGCGGAAGAAAGAAAGCGACCCACAATCATTGAACCACGAATAACGTTCAGCATTGGTGAGCCTTCAAGTGTAGAGCATCTGCTCGTCATTCCACAGTCGTGCGAGTCCCCCCCCCCCCCCTACCCCACGAGTCTCGCCGCCACTACTCACAACACTACTCACAACAACAATTACTTATCCAGCCTGTGAACATATTCCTTGGGAAACGATACAATCACCTTGGGAAACCCATGCAAACTCCTCTTCGAATCATATCGTTGTCAGTGGATTTAGTTGAGGTTATCGTAGGGGCACCAGGGGTTTGTGCACGAGTATGTGGCTCGGACCACTTTTGCACAGCCTCCCTGCCGAACAACTGCTGGTGTACGAGGTATGGACGTCATATCCAATAATACTGTTCACTCCCGAAGATCTTGCAGTTGACTATGGAGAGTACCTTCATCCTCAAGCATGTTCGGGAGACCTCTTGCTTTCTCCTGACACTATCGTATTGCATTTCCTTGCCACCATATTTCGAGAACTGAGTCAGGCCTGCACCTTGC
>NW_005179052.1:169678-200320 GCF_000350225.1 Chondrus crispus
GGGGGGGGGGGGGCAGGAACAAGAACGCGGTTCTATGTCTCGTATTTCACCCCATCCTGATGCAGAATGCAATGCCCCTACACAAATAATCACAGAAGCGAGTATTGTACTGTGCAGTACTGCCATCATACTGACAGTATATCTCGAGTTGCTGCCTTCTTGGACTGTGCTTAACAACGGTACTGTACATTTACGGATGCAAAAGTCTTTTCTCTCATGGAGCCCTATTTTGATAGCGAGTGAACCCTCAGTTCGTCTCGGGGCGAGGCCCTGACCGTCTTCACGTTTAAAGATAACCGCTCATTTCCGTTGAAACGAAGAACATTAAAGGAAATGCTTCTTACCTCGAATGACGCTCAACAAAAGTTGGCTTCTTTTCGGCTTCTTGATTGTCGCTGCAGTTTGCATCAATCTCATCGACAGTAAAGCCCGGAACATTCCCAGGGGAAATGGTAGCGGCATTGCTGTATGATAACAAATGAGTATTCATGGAACATCCACTGTGGACCGCACCAGAAGCTCATAGAAGAGCTAATACTTCACAACTGCTGATGCAAATTTGTATTGCTGAAAATCGGAGACCATGTGAAGCGGCAACTACTATTGGGTGTACTGTACGCGTGATTCAGTAAAGGATGAGCAGCACGAAAACAACATAATATGCTGTACAGTGACGAAGAGACTTTTATCAATTTTCAAAGGCTTTAGAGCAGCCATCAGTTTGCACACCTAAGTTTGACTACGTCCTACTTCGCTCGCCCTTCCTACAAATTGAGAAACGTACGCATACTGCCTTAACTTCCTAGTATAGAGCAGGAAATCCTGATTTGATGGGCTTGTTTCCGGCGGTGAAGTACATATTCGCTGACAATGCAAACGCTTTCACACTGCTGATACCGAAAGTAAGAGGACACACGCATCATTCATTGTAAAATGCGAACACTCAACAGAGGGGTTTACTGGTATACCTCTTCTGGCGGATTCTTTTCTGAGTCCACTGTCTAAATGCCGAAGGCCAATGTACTTTAACAGCACAAATAAGACCCCTACAGCCTAAACAAAGGTGCAGCTCGAAGCACTTCTGAAGTACAATGCCGTACAGTGCTAAACAATATTTTCAGCAGCTGATATAGATCACGAGAACGCCATTCCATCCCGTAGTATTCGTACAAGCATAAATTGAGTAGTCACATCACCATTGCTTTGTGGTGTACCTGACTTTCTTTTCGTGCCTGTTGGAAACCTTTTTAGATGGCGAACCAATGTTACGGAACTCGATGTGGGACTGGAGTCCGTAGCATTGGCTATGCATTGTGCTAGTCTTCAAGCCTTTCCATTCTCAGGGCTTTGTCGTGTGGTACTCAATGTATTACCTTCGTCCATAGCTTTCACCCATGTGCGAAATCAAATGTGTAACTAGGCAAAGAGAGGCATACTCCTGTAAACGCTTGTCTTCTTCTCTGTTTGGGCTGTCTCAAGTGAACAGAAGAGAGCAAACAAAATCAGTATTACTGGAAATACAACGCCCAACGCGAAAATACCAAAACAAGAGAATGTGGTAGTAGGAGCATTCTCACTTCGACTGTCAAAAGGGAGAAACCCTCACCTTACGGCTGACGAAAGTGATGATTTTTATCAGCTGCTGTGGCTTCAAGTCTCTCAGAGATGTCACATTTCTTGCCTACCGTCGTCTCGCTGTAGTGGCTCTCTTGAGATTGATTTCACGAAAGATTACTTTCCCAAGAGGTTGCTTTGAAGCGTTACTGTGCAGGAAAACCACATAAACAATATGGAACATTATTGTAAGATTTCAGCTTTTTTCACCCCTTGCATGCAGGAGTGATGTAACAAGCGTTGTCATGAAGGCGAACGGTTTCCCGATATTCGTTATCCTTCATATCCCTAGTAGTCCATATGTTCACTTTGGTGAACATAAGCAACATAAGAGATGCTGTCCAAAAAAATAAAATTTGCTTATGTTCACTAAAGTGAACATAATGATAAATCGTAATCCTCATGGTTCGGTCTTTACTCGTCGTCGCCGTCTCGTGGGTCTAAGTACCGCGTGTGACAGACTGTAATGCGGACAGTCTGTCCTTGCGGTCCGTGACGCGTGCACCCTTCAGCGTCTGATGAAGAGATTTGCGGTCCGTCAGTCCCAGGGGACGCTGAGGGGTGCGCGCGGATGTGGAGCTGGGGTGTGCTCTTGGATCCGGGCTGCGGGTGCCGTTTGGTTGGATGATTTGACACAGCTCCTTGAACCGAATGGGGCCTAGCGCTTTGGTGAACAGGTCGGCGGGGTTGTGCACGGTGGGGATGTGCTCTGCTGCTATGTTCGCGATCTGAATGTGATGCTGGAGGTGGTGGTGCCTCACATCGATGAGTTTGCGGCGACGTGTGGGGGCCGAGTTTTCGGCTATCTGGATCGTTGATTTGTTATCTATGAAGATGGTGGTGGGATGTTGTTGGGGGTGCTGCATGTCCGCGAGCAGTCGGCGGAGCCATAGTGTTTGTTGAGCTGCGCGGGAGGCAGCTATATATTCAGCTTCACATGTAGATAGGGCCACGACGTCTTGCGGAGAGGAGGTCCATGCTATCAGTGAGTGCCCGATTGTGTGGATAATTCCTGTGAGTGACTTGCGACTTTTCGCGTTTGCGTATTCGGCGTCGCTGTACGTTCGGAGGCAGACTGGTGAGCTGGCGTGGTAGGATATGGTTTGGGCCTTGGTGCCCTTGAGATACCGTAGTAACCATTTGAGCTGATGCCAGTTTGCTTGTGTCGGTTGCTGGCTGTGACGTGTGAGCTGGTTGGTGGTATGATATGCGTCATATCGAGTGCTGTCGACGACATATCTCAGGTCTCCGAGGATGGAGCGATAGTGGCTGGCTAGGGTGGGGGAAATGGGTGCCGTCTCGTTCAGTGTTGTTTTGTTTGGTTTTTGCGGCGCGGGTGTGGTTTTGGGGTTGCATTCGGCCATGTTGTGCTTCTGGAGAATAGTTTCGATGGCCTGTTGTTGTGATACGTGTATGCTGCCTTGTGCATCTCGTCTGATCTGCCAACCGAGATACGTGGTTGGAAAACCGAGGTTCTTGATGGTGTACTTCTTCTGCAGCGTGGCCAGGAGGTCGTCGATTAGACGTTGGTTCGACGCGGTGACTAAAAAATCGTCCATGCTGACGGTGACGAGCAGCGTGCCGTCGGCCTTGGCGCTGGTGAACAGGCAGGGGTCACTGTCGCATTGGCGGTAGCCGTGCGATTTGAGGTGTTTTTGCAGTCCGGATGTGTAGCGGTGTCCTGCTGAGCGGCCTCCGTAGAGATTGCCGAGAAGCTGTCCCGCTTGGTGGGGATGTTTCATTGAGCCGTCAAATCGTGGGTGCTGGCGGACGTAGACGGGGAATTTTTGGTCGTGGGACTCATGGAGGTATGCTGCGGTGATGTCCATGTATTGTAAGGGCCATTGGTTTGCTGCTGCAATTGCGAGTAAGGTGCGTACAGATGTCTTTTCGGCCATGAATGTGGACGTTTTCTTTGGGTCGAAGTGCTGTCCTGCCTTCATGCGGTCACCTCGTATAGAGCAACGGGCTTTGCGTTTCGCGATTTTGCCGTCAGGTGTGCGCTTGTACCGGTATGTCATGGTTAATGGGATGAGCTTCACATTGGGCGGCACTTTTGTCGCTGGGATCCATTTGATAGTGCGCTGTTTGTCTAGGGTGTCTAGCTCGTCGTTGTGTGCTGCTGCCCATTGTTGGGCGTCCGGGTATTTGCGCGCTGCTTGTACGTGCCGGGGAGCGGTGGTGGTGGCGTCGATTTTGCTGGGCAGTGGGTTGTGTCTTGTTGGTGTGCGCGTGCCTTGGCGCTTTTTGTGTCGTGGGGTTGTGACATTGAAAGCTCGGCTGGACGTGTGCTTGGGGTCCTGGTGCCTGGCGTATGGTCGGAAGTCGATTGCCCTGATGATGCGGTATCGGGGGTTGTGTATAGTGAGGGTCATGACGTGGGTTTCCGATATGGGGTACATATATCTTGCGGGTTCGCTGCGCCCTTGTAGTTTGGTTTTGTGGGCGTGTATGGGGGCAGTGCCGATTTGCCCGAATGCGAAGATGCGGGTCATGTGGGCTGGGCGTCCGTGCCAGAGTGTCCATGGACTTTGTTGGGTGGCGCTATGCCGCATGATGTTGTATTTGAAGGCTACATCTCGTACTGCATCTTCCCAGAATTTTGGTGGGAGATCGGCGTGGTGTAACGCGGCGCGCGCATTTGTGAAGAGCGTCTTATTGATCCTCTCTGCTATGGAGTTCTCTTGTGGTTGATGGGGCGTGTTTGTGATGTGCTGTATGCCGTGCGAACTGTACGTGGCCTTGGCATGTGACGATGTGAATTCCTTGGCGTTGTCCGTTCTGTATGCGATCGGGAGTTTGTTTTGTATGGCTAGGGTTTTGAATAGTTGGGGAATTATTGTGTTGACCTCCTGTCGGCGTCGTAGGTAGTATGTGACGAGATACCGACTCGCTGTGTCAATGCATGTGAAGATGTGTTCGTTTCCATGGGTCGAGGGTGGGGAGATTGGGCCGCAGGTGTCCGAGCTGAGCTGTTCCGCTATCTGCTGGGAGTGGTGTGCGAGCTGGTGTGGTTGGGGTTGTTGCCTAGCGTGTGCGCACGAGGAGCAACTGATGGGGGGCGGCGCGCCTTGGAGGCTTGGCGGAAGGTTGGGAATGGTTCGTTCTTTTGCCATGCGCTGTAGCGCTTTGGGGGGCGCGTGGTTGAGTGCTAGATGCCAGTCATATGCTCTGGCTGTGTTGTGCGTGATCTGTTTGGGTGTGTAGGGGTTGGCCGTGTGGAAGTGTTGGATGTTGGGTGCCCGTCTTTTTGCCGTACTGGTGTTGGGGAGTAGGCGGGGGTTTGTTGTGTTGACGTTGTCTGTGGTGGGGTTTGTGGTGTTTCGCTGTGTTGGGGGGGCGTGCGTGCGAGGGGGGTGCTTGGATGGTGCTCGGGGTCGGGTGCGAGCTCCTTTAGCTGTGTGTGCTTTGGTTCTTTTGCGGGGGGTCCAGGCGTATGCCTGGAGTATGTTGTGCCAGGGGGCTGTGCCGATTACTGTGTTGTCACGGTCTCGTATGCATGCTTGTTGGTGATTGAACGTGACCGTGCAGTTTAGTGACGTGAGAGAGTGTACGGATACTAGCGTATACGGTATTTGGGGGCTGTGGACCGCTCGGAGGCGTATTCGGTGTCCTCTATTCGTATAAGTCTGTATTGTGCCGGCGTGCGTGCATGGTGTGGAGTGGTTAGTGGCTGTGATTGATTTGGTGGGGCGAGGTAATCGCCTCATGCGTGGGAACGGTCGGGAGGTGTGGGTGGGGTGTGCCGCTGAGTCGAGTATGAACATACCCTCTGCTGAGTATGTTTCGTTGTCGTCTGATTCGGGGTCGACGGTTTCCTGGTCTGGTTGTGTCAGGAAAGGTGGTTCCTGTACAACTCGGGCTTTGGGCAATGCTTTCTTGCGCGAGGCCTTCTGGTGTCGCGGGTGTGTCGGATCGCGGCAGTCGGCGTCGGTGTGCTGCGGGCGCCGGAAACCTTTGGAGATGTGGTGTCGACAGGCGTTGGGGTGGTATGTCATGTGGTGGCGTGTGATGTGCCTTGGTGCGCGTTGTCGCGGTGTGCGAGTGTATTCGGGTTGTGCTGGTGTTGCTGATTGCCAAGGGTTGCTTGGTTGGATGGCTAGGCGATAGTTGTCGATCCTGTTGTACTTGTGCACGAAGTCTTTGATGCTCTTCGGTTGGAGGGAGAGCAGCTGGAGACCTATTTGTGCTGTGTTGGGGTTCTTTTTCAGGCCGTCTATCATGTAGTCCACTGTGGTGGATTGGTTGGCTATATCGGGGAAACGGGCGGCTATCATTTGTGCTCTGATAGCTTCGTGGCGTTTGACGTATTCGTATACAGTCTGCCCTTCCTCGATTTGGCATTGCTCGGCCAGTTGCTTGAGATAAATGTGGTCGCTGGCATTTGTGGTGTCAAGGTGAACTGTGAGTTTTTGAAGGATGTCGTACGGGGTGGGTTGTTCGTCGGGCATTAGCAACAGGTCGAGGATGTCTGCGGGGATAGTCGCTATCATCTTGCCGATAAGCGTGTGTTTCGCTATCGTGTGTGTGTGTACGTCTTGCTCATTGTCGGGGGTGGGCGGGTTGCCTTCTAGGTGATCAATGGCGTCGTGTGTGTATGCGGCTGATCGGAGTGCGATGAGCCAGGGACCGTAATTCGACGGTTCGAGTTTGGGGATGTCACGGCGGTCCATGATGATGGGATTGGAGTGGGCGCGTGGGGCGCGTGGGTTTTGCGGTGGTATGTAGAGGAGGTCTGCGGGAGGCAGTGGGGGGGTTGATGAGGATTCGGGACGGGGCTGCCTTGTGTTGGGCGTTTCCGTTCCGGCTTGCTTGTGCACTGGGGGTTGGCTGCGGCGGGTGCGTGCCGGTCCTGCGTGCTTGGGGTAAGCGCGATCCAGTTTGTTATTCGATGTTCGGAGTGTTGCGTAGTGAAGCGAAGCGGGCCATAACCTGATAAATCGTAATCCTCATGGTTCGGTCTTTACTCGTCGTCGCCGTCTCGTGGGTCTAAATACCGCGTGTGACAGACTGTAATGCGGACAGTCTGTCCTTGCGGTCCGTCACTTCGATCGCAGTTTCGTACAAAAGTTTCGCTTGTCTCTAGCGTCACAACCCACCCCTCGTACCCCTAGCGCAAAATATTCTGAGGTTAATCATGGCCTGTGTGCTTGAATTCTCATCCTGACTTCCCGCATAATAGAGGGTTTAAACAAGCACATTTCTGATTTTCTCTTTCTCGCACTAGTAAACCGAGAAGCCCACTGTCCGGCAATAGCCAGCACAATCCGAAGTCCTTCTCTTGAAAACAACGTCGCGTATTCGCTTATCGTGCGTTCCAATAAAGCCTTTCTAACAAGATCATACGTCATGAAGTCACACTCGGTCAGCTCTCCTTCATAGAAAAAGGCTTCCCTACCAACACCATTGCCTTTTGCTTCCCTCCACTTCACATCCCCGCCACTTCCAACGCACAAGCCCGAAAAATTGGCAACCGTGTCCAACTGATTCCATTTCCGGGAACAAACAATTTGGCATCAAAGGCTTTGATCGTTTGCGCTGCTTGTATCAAGTTCAATGTCCTCGCCACATACATCATTGTTGATCCCAAATCCGACAGAATTCTCACACGTCTGAACCGAGCGTAAATTTCATTCCTCTCCAGTGCCGCTACGTTGAGCAAAAAAGTGGCCCTCCCGAAATGTTCATGTCAATCAGATTCTCCGCCCTACCAATCAAGTCCTCGATTTCTTCAGTCTGGTTAGACATCGCTGTGCCACTTTCCACAACCCTCGTGCCTCCCGTAAGCAGTGGTTCTCTCACAGTGAGACACCCATCACGGAGACTCACGCATTGCTTCTGCATAACCGACAGAGCATCTCTTTCCCACGATACGGTCAACAGTATAAGGCAACTTCTTGTCTCTCCCAGAAAGGGTCACAGGCCCCAGTGTCAAGGCAGACTGCTCCAGAAGTCTCCCACTCTCAACTGCAAGTTTGCAAAGTTTCTTTCGGAACGGTTTCCATCCCGGCCACAAAATCATGCGCACTCCCTCTTATCGCTGAATCCAGAATCCGCAAACCCGAGTCTATTGCGAGTCTCAACGTACGGAATTCCACTCCTTCCATGATAGCTCCGCAGACAGACCCACAACTTTCTCCCACATTGTTTTCCTTTCTCCACTTTTAAACAAAACAGGTCTCCAAGCCCTGGCCTGTGCATCTTCCTTTCCTTGCACTCATCTTCCAAGTTTTGTTCGCGAGCTCAATCAGCTCCCCGATCTTCTTCACCATTCGGGTCTCACTCGACACCAAATGAAAGCACCGTTCCTGCAGCGGGAACGCACTCAGACTGACGATGCTTCTCCCCTCCACAATTTCCCCAAGGAAGTTCTCCCTGATCCCCAGCTGCTCCTGCAGATTATCCAGTGCAAAATCATTGTGCGGCAACGGCTCGAACTCTCTTTCCTCCAGCTTGGTGTTCTGGGCCTCCGTTTTTGACATGTCAACGTTATGCATAACGTCACCCCCCATGTTCACCAAGATCGCCAGCCACTCCACTCTCTCGATATGAAACCCCTCCATTTCTTTCACCAATGAAACCTGCATCTCCTGCATGATCCCCGATAGATTCAGAGCGTACGACCTGTACCCGTTTTCAGCTGACTCCATCATATTTACCTGTCTTGCGTCAAACGGAAAACCCCAGCCTGACCCGGCCACCCCTCGCAATACTTCTGTCTTCGACACATCTGAGTCTTCACCCGTCAGTAGGCAACTTCCCAGTCACAGCACTAATCCAGCCATGGCTAACACTCGGCTTACAGCGTAGTCCCGTTGATTCTCGTACTGCTGCATATTGTTCAAACCTGACAAATCTTCGTCCTCTTTTGCGGCAACTCGAAACTCCTTCACCCACCCTCCCAGCCCTTGCGCAGCAAACGCTACAGACCACCGCAGGCAACCCTCCTCTGGTTTGTAAGACACCTGACGCGCTTTCGGCACACTCTCTCCCCCAAAGCATTGCCGCAACACCGTATGATACACGTATCGGATTGTTATGGACAGTACACGCACCAGTATCATTGTGCCCTGGAGAAAAATGTCGCCTTGCCATGAGAGTATGTGGTGATATCCATGTTCTCGATGTGCAGGTGACAACGGGAATTTCCACGAAAAAGGCGATTCTCGATGAGTTTGTCGCTGACTAACAGCTCATCCGCCATCTCATCCTCAGACAGGACCTCCGTTTCACAATGTCCTTCGTTCTTGGCCTTTCCTCGCCTGCGCTTCTCTTTGCTCTCTTCGGCATCCAGAAGCTTTTTAACTTTCACTTGGAAGCTCACGCCACAAACACACGAAGCTGCCACAAGCCCTACGCTGTCCGCAAGAAGTGCAGCAGCGCAAGTAGCAATGCGACAATCGCCGTGAACACTTCCTTGGTATCGTTCTCAGTTTGAATCGAAATTTAAAGTACGATGTAAATAGCTGGGACACTGGTGTTGGCCAGGTCGAAGTATCCTGCGACGCGTACGTTGTGTGCCTTGCGCCAAGACGGTTAGATAAAGTTGCAAGCGTTCCAGGCCGTCCAGGGCAGGCAGACCGCGCAATAAGCGAACAGGACGATGAAAACGTTGTCTGCGAGATGGCCCAGCACCAAAAGTTTCGGGACAGTTTTCGTCGTACTGTTTGCTTATATCGCGGCATTCCTGTCGTGGATCGACTTGAACGCTGGCGACTTTATCTCACCGTCGTGGCGCGAAGGCTAAGACGTTGTCTGCGAGATGGACCAGCATCATTGTTCAGGATGGCGAAAAAGGAAATGATCTGGTGTTAAGGAGTACATTTTCGAAAAGTCGCGGGTTGTATTTGGCTTTTGCCGTCACTCTTAAGAGCGACCGTAATAGCCAAATGTTTTCACAGCAATTACTGTGAAAACAGTCGATTTTGTTTGGTAGGCAAGGGGTGAAATGCTTTTTGATAGCGGAAGAGGAGGGAGGCAGGTGCGAGGACGCCGCCGTACGGTATACATAGTTTTGGTGTCGTTCGTTCGTGTCGGTGCACGACATACCGCAAATGTTGAGCTCGTGCTCTTGCCTTGATTTCGCGAAAGCCAACAGTCCAATGCAACGGCTCCATGATCGCCGCCATCGCTCGATGGTTGGCTGATGACGATTTAGGGTGTGTACCATTGTAGAATTAATGATTAATCACTATTCTAGCGACGACGGCGCAGCGGAGCGGCCGCGCAGCGGAGCGGCCGCGCACCAGCAATATGGGAAATCCATAGATCGAGTGCGGAGAAGTGCCGGGTATGGGTGTGGGAAGGGAAGCGGTAGGGCGTTTGGCCCGGACAGTGGGGGCAGGATTTGGGGGTCTCACTGTGTTAGGTAGTGCGTGGCCGCGAGGCCCGCTCGTGCTGGGTCATGGCTGCCACGAGGCCGGTGAGAGGGGGGAAGCTTGGCTGAGAAAGATAAAGGACGCTTGCGGAGAATATTTGGGGGTGACGGAGAGGCTGGAAAGGCCATCGGGGTCGGAGCTGGTGGTGGGCGGTTTGGGAAGGCGGCTGGGGAGGCGGGAGGGCTCTTTCCAGAGGGGCGGTGCATAGGGGACGGGGAGACTGTAGGACGATCAGAAGGCGCGATAGGAGAGGGAGGGCGCGCTTCGACTGGAGGAGGTGTCTGGGTCGTCAAGGGCTGAGGGCGTATCGCGGCAGCAGGGTCCTTAGACTCAGCTGCTTGAATCGAGAATGCGGAAGCAGGGCGGCGAGGTGCGCCCTGTCGTACGTCATGGGCATCATTTGGGAGCGCTGCGGCAGCAGAGGTTGGCAAAGCATTGTTGAGCGGGGTTGCGACGGGAACATTAGGGGGTGCGCGTGCGAGGCGTTGTGTAATGGTGTGGGCGTGAGTCTGCAGGGTCATAGCCAGAGCGACGCGGACTGGCATGGGCACCGCAGTAGGGGTGCGACGGTTGAGGAGGCGGCGAGATTCGCGGGTGAGGCGACACGCGACGCCGGCGGCGGCAGACGGATCGATTTCGCATGCTGCGTCAGAGATGGGGGCAGTTTGGATGGTGAGGTCCTCGTAGATGAGCTTAGCGTGAGCGAAGAGTCGGGCAATGGCAGGGGTGGCTGCAGCGAGGAAGTAGACATATGTCCAGCGAGCGACGTCAGGGATGAGGACATGGGGGGGAAGCATGACTTCAGCAAGCTACGCACCTCGTCGAAGTGCGGATTGCGCCGCTTCGAAGGACGGGAACGCGGCGGACTGAGAATCTGGGGCGAAGGCATACGCTGTGACAGCGGGAGGCGGAGCTACGGGCTCTCCAGTGCGGGGATCCAGGCGGACCGGGTTGCCCAGGGGCGCGGGGGCGGGGGGACCTGGGCGGGGATGACTTGGGCGGGTTGAGCAGGGCGAGGAGACGAGGGCAGAGTCGCGCGCGAAGGCTAAGGCGGAGTCGCGCGCGTATGCGCGGACGGTGTCGCGCGCGAGTTGTCAAGGCTGCCCTCGCTCGCGTTACCTACAGTATGTCGAACGCGCATGGCGTGGCCGTTGTCGCCAGCAGCGGGTGCGGCGGCGGAGGAGACGCTGGGGTTGCCTTCTTCCTCGTCATTCAAGAAGGCTACAGTATAAGACCTTGTGGTGATTTTAGTAGTTGCGGACAAGTGGGCTCCGTGCGCGCTTTGCGCGCCGAGCCAAGAAAGCGTGGAGGAACACTATTTGGGAAGGGTGGCAATGAAAAGATGTAAAGACAATGGCGTTTACTTTTTTTAGAACTACTGAAGGACCTCGGGGTACACTATGTTTCGCGTTGTTTCATTGGACTCTCGAGTGAGGACAGTGACGTTCCCTGGGTGAGTAGTCCTTGATAGTGCGACGTAGAGTTGACCGTGCGAGAAGCAGTGATCTCGTAAGTCGAGACCAATGCGGCCACCGAAGGATTGGCCTTGCGCTTTGTTCGTTGTAAGGGCGAAGCACGTGCGAATGGATAACTGCGTTCGGGTGAAGCCAGGGATGGGAAAGTTGTCGTCTCCTGGTCCGCAGGGCATTCGAGGAAGACACAGTCTGTTGCCTTGGTGTGACCGGGTAGTAACGCGTAGAAAGAGCAGTTTGTTGGTCATGTTCTCGATGACATATCGTGCGCCGTTGACGTGACCGGTAGCGGGATCGAGATTGCGCAGAAGCATGACGATGAAGCCTTTCTTGAGCTTGGGCTTGTGGTCTGGTAGAGCAGATCCGGCGGTCAAGGTGTTGAGCATTTCTGTGGGATAGATTAGTGCGTTGGTGTCTTCGTTCTCGACCTTGTCTGCGCTCAAATACGTTCGACACGGTCCCGGAATCATGTTGCCGATGACCTCGTTGACTTCCTCGAGCAGCCTGTTCTTTGTGGTGAGTATAACGCGCTTAGTGAGCCAGGCAGGGTCGGCGTGATTGTCTCGAATTCCTTGGAAGACCTTGATGCATAAATTGCGGATGGTATACTCGAACGCAATGGACTGTGGTAGTGAGATCCATTCCGGGCGCTGTTCTCCGTTAAGTCTGCCTTCCCCAACGCTGAGGAGGAACTCTGGAAAGTTGAGAGCCTCCACATCTGCTGCAGGGTCCGCTCGGAGAGCAGCAAGGCACATGTTCTCGGTAAGGCGCAGGAATCGGCGCTCTCGATACAGCGGGGAAGCCTTGACGCACGCGCTCACGATTTGACCTCGGGACCCGCCCGGAACGACGGGAAGGATTTGTCTAAAGTCTCCAGCGAGCACGAGGAACTTTCCTCCGAAGGGCCGGTCGGTTTGCATCAAGTCGCGAGGGGAGCGATCGACAGTATCAATGCAATGTCGATGGCACATGACGATCTCGTCCCATATGATGAGATCGACTTGTTGCAGTGTACGGCCAGTGTCGGAGTTTGCGGAGAAGCTGCACGTGATTTCGGCAGATATAGGAATGGGAACCTTGAACACGGAATGAGCGGTGCGTCCACCGTCGAGCAACAAAGCACCAATAGCAGACGTAGCGACAGCGATGACTTGCTTACGGCGCGTACGAAGGAAGTCTTGAATGGCGCTGAGCACGAATGTTTTGCCTGTTCCGCCAGGAGCATCGAGGAAGAAGAGACGACCACTTCGTGTCGGCATAGAAGGTCCCGCCACGGCGCTTGAGGATCCTTGAAGCAATGCAGAGACGGATACGCCTGGACGCATGGAGCCCACTATTTCGTCAAAGGCATGGCGTAGATTTGTGTTAAACAGCGGCAACGACGTCTGTAGTCGCTCTTCCCACTGCTGCGCTTTTGCTTCGGGGGTCTCGATCTCGTTTTGCTGTTCCAAAGCGGGAAGGATGTCATCGGGCAGTGGGAGTCCGAAGTTTGCGAGCGTCCAGTCGGAACGCACGGTCTGCAGGGCCTCCTGTACCTCTCGAAGCACGTAAGATGTGGCGTGGTGATCATCGCGAAGCTGCTGTCTTCAAATGAGTTGTCCGCGTGCACGATTGCGAATATCGGTGAGAAACATGCTCAGGTGGTCGTTCCACAGCGGGAGAGGGTCCGAAGGCTGGCAGTGAGCCAGAATCGTAGCAAACAGATGAGAAAGAGGAACGAAGCTTGACCGGAATGAATCCCTCTTGCAAGGCTCTTCCCGCCGGGGTCGCTAAGTACGCGCGCTCCCTTTTCCCTCAGTGCGGTGGTTAGGTTTCCCAAGCCCTAACGGCACCTACACTGGGTCTTCTTGCAGCCTATATAGTTTGACGGAGGCTGCGTTTGATCTTCGTCGTCGACGTTGAAAACAACGTCAGTCCGACGTCCGCAGATTGCTCTGCGGAGACCGTTGTTCCGAGCCCGATACTACAACACCAAGAAATGGTGCGCTATCGGATTAGGCTTCCTGCACAGCGGCAGACTACCACGCTTTACTAAAAGCAAAGCGCAATAGCACCTAGGGACTATCCGGATGCCGTCAAGCAATCCGTCACCACGCTACCAGGGAACCGTCACGTGGTGAAAATTTGCTGAAGGTTATTGAACTCGAAAGCCGGTACTGTGCTGCCGACGTGCCGCTATGTAAAAACGTTTCTATTCGTGCGCGCTTTCGCCTCACCGCCACTTGTCACCAGGGGCGCCGCCACGTGTCGCCACTTATCACCGGCACGCTACTGTAGTGCCGCATTGGTGTAACAGTTCGAAATTCAAAGTAAAATTAATTTTACCGCCACGTGTCCCCGTGGCGGCCAGGCCGCCCCGCACGTGGCCACCACTTGTCACCGCGGCGCCGCCCCCGTGCGCCAATGGCAACGCGGGAGCGCAAGGACATACAGACAGACACACAGACACGGATTTTATTAGTTGTGGACAAGTGGGCTCCGTGCGCGCTTCGCGCGCCGAGCCAAATCCCTTCTTTCTCCGCTACTCGCCCCGCACCTCCCGCTCCGCCTTCCCTTCGTCTCTGGTCCACCATCGTTGCCGGCGTTCCCCGCCCCGCTGCTCCCCCGTCCTCTTCGCTACTGCTCTCGTCCTCTCTCCGGTCTTCGTCGCCCCTTTCCCCCTCGTCCTGCCACGCGTACCGCCCCTCCGTGCTTACTCTGGCTGCAGGTCGCGCTGCTCTCGCCACACTCGCCTCAGTCCTGCTCGCCACCCTTGCCCAGGCCGTTACCCTGGTCGCTACGGTTGGCACTCCCGTCCGCCTCAACCTCCGTACCGGCGAACCCGTGGCCCCCCGCCCACACTGCCCCCTCCCTCTCCCCGCTTCTGCTCTCGACTGTTTCGCCGCCGCCCGCGTTGCCTGCCGCCTACGCCGCGAGGCGCTTCGCTTCCTCAATCCCCGCACTCCCACTTCCGTGCCCCTACCCTTTCGTTATTCTATGGCTCTCACGCTCTAGGCACACGCCCGCGCAATCACACCTCACCCGCCGCCCCGCCCTACTCCACCCGGCCCTTCTACTCGTGCGGCTCGCCCCGCTCCCTCCCGCCCTGCGGCGGCCTTGCCCTCTCCGTCGCCGGCCTCCGCCCCTGCTGCTGCTCTTGCCGCCCCCAAGTAACCGTCGCCTCACGTGCCCGGGCTTGCACCCCCACCTCGCCTTCCGCTCCACCCATTTCGCCGCCTGTGCACCTCCCGCTCGGCTTCCTGCTCCGACCTTTGCAGTTACTCCTCCCGGCGTCCCCACCCTTGCTGCTGCTGCCGCTGCCCCTGCTTCGTCGCGTGCGCTCTCAGCGACTCTCCCGCCCTCCGCTCTCCTGGTTCCCCTCCCCTCCTGCCTCCTTTGACCGCCCTACGATCCCTCCTCCCCTTATGATGCGCTTCCCCCATCCCCCGCCTGCCCGCCTTTTCTTGATCAAGCCGATCACAGCCACCTTCCCCTCTGCACGCCGTTTCCGTAGGCCCTCCTTCTCGTCCGTCGCGGTGCCGCTCCCGCACCCACAGTCATCGCAGTTAGTCAATCTTCCCTCTCGTACGCTGCGAACCCCGCGGAAGGAGCACTGCGCGACCGCCTGGGCGTCAATTTCCGGCCCCCCCTCACCCGCGCGCGTCTTCTTGCGCTGCCGGCTGCGACACCTGCCCGCCTCGCAGCGACGGTCTTCGGCGTTCCTCGCCCCTGCCCCTCGCGCCGGCGCTCGCCGCCACCCCCTTCTCCCCCGGGCGCGGTCCGGCCCCTTCCGCCCGCTCTCCGCACCCACCTCTCGGGCCTCGTCAGCGGCCTCTGCCTTCACCCACCGTACGCGACCCTAGCAACAGCGTGGCCATGCGGGCCCCCTCGCCCCCCGCCAGTGACACACCCTTTCCCCTCGCCGCTGCCGCCTCTGAGGTCATGCGGAATTTTTAAATGACCCACGTAATTTCTGCCCATCCCGTAGCCGCCACGTGTCCTTGGTGGCCGCTTGGCCTGCGGCCAGGCCGCCCCGCAGCCCCCCACCACTTGCCACCGCCACGGGGACACGTGCAAAATTTGTTTTCCCGCGAAAAGGCACATCGGAAAAATTGAAAATATTAGGCGCACCAATCAGCACGGCGGCTTCTACAGAGCGCACCAATGGCAACGCGGCAGCCTGGCCTGCGGCCAGGCCGCCCCGCACGTGGCCGCCACTTGTCGCCGCAGCGCCCCCGTGCGCCAATGAGAACCCGTGCGGGAGCGCACGAACACACATACACAAACACACAGACAGACAGACACGGATTTTAGTATACGCGGGGATGGACGGACCCTGTCGCAATTGTTTTGATTGAGATGAGAGGGAATCTGTAAACGGATTCCATCGATTCCAACCTTTCTATTGCACCTATAAGATAGCCATAAATGAGTATTTTTATAATTGTTTCCCAAACGTGCCAGTTCATCTGTTCAATATTTGGGGACCCGAACTTGTACTACAGTATATCCACGGCCCACTGAGATTTTTGACACTGGATGTACTTGCCAATCAACAGGGCAGGATCTCAAAAAATCAAAATCACAGCCCAAAAAATTGGTGTGTGGCATGGAGACTTCGAAGCTTGTCGCGTTGGATGCAAAGTCATCGCTGCCCGCCCGCCCACCCACACAGTCTTCGAGAAAACGACAACGATAGCCTTTTATGCTTCCATCCTACTGTATCCAATGGCCCTGAGACTCGGAAATGTGTCCAGTTGGATGCAGAGTCATCGTTGCCCACCCACACACACAGCCTCCAAGCCCACCACGACCAAAAACCGTTATGCGTGAAGCTTTACTTAAGGCACCCAGGGGTGCTGCCGCAGACTCCTTCCCATTGGCATCGCAAACACATCCTTTCCTCCTGTATCCATCCCCCTCGCATACAACAACCACTCCGAAAGCTTTCACTCGCACAATCTACTTTCTACCGCCTCCTGTCAGGTACCCTGCGCTTCCATTCCGTCGTAGAGCTTTGCCGTCTTCGGGGAATCATGGACCCGTTGAGTATCCTAGAACTGGTCGGCGCGGTAGAGCAGGTCGTCAGCCTTGTGCAAAAAGCCATAGACACCCACGATGCCTACAAGAATAACGGAAGCTTGGCCACAAAAGTCCTCAAACAGTACCTCGAGCTCCAGAAATTGACGGAGAATGTCGCCAACGTCCCCATTCACGACCTAGAACCCCTACACAAGAATGAGTTGCAAGCACAGGTTCAAGTCGTGTCGCGCTCTGTTTCGGGGTTGGTCAAGGAACTCAAGGATGAAACAGAGAATCCGAAAGGTAAATTACATGCCTTGGCGTCAGCCACCGGAGTTCGAGATGTCTTATTGCAGCGCCAACAGGAAGCCGAAAAGCTCTATGCTTCCATTGATAACGTAAGGAAGGAATTGCACGGTGTGAGAGAGACGCGCAGACAAGGATCGCGCGTAGTTCGTGAGATACGCTCACATGCACCGGTAGGCGACGTGTTCAAGCCCAGCTTCGCGGTTGAATTCAACCCTTCTACAGTGCTCATTGATTTAAAGTCTACATGTCGCGGCTGTACTGATCCTGACACTGTAGAGAGAAAGCTAAAAGCGGCTGTTCTGAGCACCAGAATAACTTCGCATGTAGGCGCAACGGCAGTTGGACAAGCCGGCGTCGGAAAAACATGTGCCCTCCGAGCAATTGCACATGATGAAGAGGTTGTCAAGCGCTTTCCAGGGGGAGTATATTTTTCAACCCTAGGGAAAGACGCAAGAGAAGCAGAGCTGAAGCAACGACTCTGCGACGTTGTCCGCATCTCTGGGGGACGTGAACAAGGGGACAAGCTGTCCAATCTGGCCGACCTGGATGGGGTGCTAACAGGGGTTAAAAGTTGGTTTTCAGGTCATCAGTGCCTGTTCATTTTCGATGATATCTGGTCGCGCAACAACAATGATGAGAAGATCCTGCTAAAACTCTCGAGCCTTGCCAGCACCGCAGTGCGCAATGGTCAGCCAGCCAGCAAGGTTTTGTACTCCACAAGAGATCGGACCCTATCACATCTTGGCGAGCAAGTTAAGTTTGAGCCGAGAGAAGGGCCTGATGCGTACGACATTCTGATTCATACGAGTGGAGCATCGCGTGGTGAAGTAGAAAATCCGATATCGAGAGAGGCGTTTCGCGAGATTCTTGACATGTGCGCGGGACTGCCACTGGCTCTGAATGTAGCAGGAGCTAGTGTTAAACAATCAAGAGGCGATCTTGCCGGGGACGCACCAAAGCTGTGGACGTTGTACCTGAAAACGATCAAAGAGAGCCCAGGAAGCGGTACGATTGGCGCACAGGAGGCAAGGGGCGGGTACAAATCGCTCTACGTAATGCTGCGCTCGTCTTTACAGCATCTAGACTCGCATGACAGCGAGGAATCTCCGTCTTTCGCGAAAATGCACCGCGCGTTGTGTGTTATGAAGAAACAGGATGTGATCCCTCTGGGAGTGTTGAGGGATCTATGGGGAACGGGCGATGCTAGCATCGCAAGAAAGTATGCGACGCAGATGAGCAGTGTAGGATTGGTTGACATTCGAGTTCTGGCGAACACGGAAAGCCAAGGGGTAAGTCTTCATGATCTTACGCATGATTTCGCAGTCTTCGAAGCAGGCCAAGTGGACGGCCCCGGCTGGACCAAGCACTGGTGTCGAGAGCTGATTGACAGCTATCGGAAAGAGAGGGATGTGCTCGAAGCAGTAGTTGAAGATCAGGTCCCCAAGGAGGCTAGCGAGGCGGAGGAGGGATATTTTTTCGAGAATATTTGTCGACTACTTGTCGGGGCTGAGCTGATGAAAGAGCTGGGCTGCTTGCTTCTTAGTAGCAGGTGGATAATGAAGGTGTTGCTAAGAAAAGCTGTGTGGCAGCTGGTAGAAGCGGTGGAGGAGTTGAGGAAGCTTGCTAGTGAGAAACCAGAAGCGATTGCAAGTGAGCAGTTGTCTGCAATAGTTCTGGTGATGCAAGCTGCGCGGCTGAGTGTATCGTCTTGCGATGAGAGCGTTGCCGGTATCTGCTTTCAGCTTTACAGCAGGACAATGCACAAACGGGGCGTGAAGAGCGTGGAGAGCTTCTTGTTGGACATCGAGAAGTTTGCGCCCAGACCGTGGTTACTCCCAATACGTTCATGTCTAACTGCAGCTGGGGGGAGGTTGCTGGAGTCCTTTAACACGCGCGATTCATATGTTAAGAAGATGATGTTCGATTCGGACGGCGCGGTCGTTGGACTGGCGTATGATTCCGGTGAGGGGAGCGAAGATGTGGAAGTATTCAAGAGTACCCAACACGGGGCATTTAATAAAACGGTTTGCGGCCCTTTCAGATCAGAGGACGAAGGGGCTCTGAGCCGAACGGGAAGCGAGACAAAAATGGCTCGGACGAGTCAAGCAGCGGCAGAAGGCCAAAGGCCAACGGCTAGGACGAGTCGAGCAGCAGCAGAAAGTCGGCATCCGACACAACGAGGCGCCTGGATTAGGACTGTGGGAAAGATGCTTAGCGAAAGAATGGCTGCCTGCTCTTGCTTTCGCCGGGCCCCTGAGAATGACCGTGCCGATGGCGGCGCTGACGCTGACGTGTCTGTTGACGGCACATCACGCGTGACAGGTAGTGACAGTGCCGATGGCGTGACGCCTGGCGTACCCTTCGTAACAGCCGCTTGTCTCTCTGCGGACAGCACCCGTGCTGTTATCGGATTCAGCAATGGAGATTTGATTTCTTGGTGCACCAGAGAACACGAGCTTGTTCAATCCTTCAAAGGCCATTCCGATAAGATACGCGATGTCGTAATGAGCGGTGACGGGAAACGGATTGCGTCGGGGTCAGGTGACAAGACTGTGCGAGTATGGGACGCTGAGACGGGACGTCAAATCGGCGACACGATGACCGGGCACACGAAATCCGTGACGAGTGTGTCGATGAGCGGGGACGGGAAACGGGTTGCGTCGGGGTCACGTGACGAGACGGTGCGAGTATGGGACGCTGAGACGGGACGTCAAATCGGCGACACGATGACCGGGCACACGCATTGGGTGACGAGTGTGTCGATGAGCGGGGACGGGAAACGGGTTGCGTCGGGGTCAGGTGACAAGACGGTGCGAGTATGGGACGCTGAGACGGGACGTCAAATCGGCGACACGATGACCGGGCACACGCATTGGGTGAGGAGTGTGTCGATGAGCGGGGACGGGAAACGGGTTGCGTCGGGGTCAAAAGACAAGACGGTGCGAGTATGGGACGCTGAGACGGGACGTCAAATCGGCGACACGATGACCGGGCACACGCGTTGGGTGACGAGTGTGTCGATGAGCGGGGACGGGCAACGGGTTGCGTCGGGGTCAGAGGACTCGACGGTGCGAGTATGGGACGCTGAGACGGGACGTCAAATCGGCGACACGATGACCGGGCACACGGATTGGGTGACGAGTGTGTCGATGAGCGGGGACGGGAAACGGGTTGCGTCGGGGTCAAATGACAAGACGGTGCGAGTATGGGACGCTGACACGGGACGTCAAATCGGCGACACGATGACCGGGCACACGGGTCGGGTGAGGAGTGTGTCAATGAGTGCTGACAGCCAGAAGGTGCTGTCCGTGTCGTTTGATGGAATGGTGTTGCAATGGAAAGCGCGTCCGGGTGTCTCTGATTTGCAGTGGAAAGCGTGGCCGGGTGTCTTTGACATGGACCAAAGCTGCGAAACGAATGCTCATGAATTTGAAGGCCGGGTACGGCACTTGGACGCATTCCGCATCGGTAGTGATGAGGGCAGAGCATTTGTCGAACAGGGAGATGGTACCGAAATCACTCTGGCAGACTTTGGAAGTCCAGTTTCCACCTTCGACATGGACGTGGAGCGCGGCACTGTAGCCGTTGGCATGAGGAGTGGCATGTTGGTCATCATGAAAGTTGTGACTGCGTAACATCCGAGGCGGTAGGAAACAGGCTCGTCGCCGCACTTTTGCTTATCACACCATTGAAATGGCTGCGTCGTAAGTGACGAAGTTGGAAGTGTCTTGGGACGTTCCCGTTACAGTGAGTAGTACGTACACACCCGTGTTGCATGCACTAAAAGTGCAGTACTCCCGGAAGGTCGTTGCGCATTTACAGTAAATATCTGGTGTCTTTCCTTAGGATCTGTGCAGTTGCAGGAAAATGTCCGGCATGGACCGCGAGTGTGGCAGCGAAGTGAGTGAAGCGACGCATTACATCGGCGTGAGACCAGGTTTCTCCACAGGCGCCGCGCACTGACCAAAAGGTAAAACAGGCAAGGCAAAGACTCGGCTAAAAAATGGCCCACATCAACAGCATGTGGTCTGAAGCGGCACGCACGTGAGCCTTCATCTCAGCCAAGGGTTGATGCATCCTGTGTGCAAAACATGTGCGCAGCCGAGGACGCGGACCCTATTATCGGTCTCATACCCATCCAAGCAAATAGCATATTTATCCCGTCTAAAAGCGAGTTTGTGCGAGTTTGTGCGAGTTTGTAGATGGAGTCTTCCGGGCAGAGAGACCTTACGGGGAGGGCGTTAATGTTGAGGTCTGTAGCACCACTGGAAAACAACAATTTGCGAATGAAATCCACACACGAGCAGTGTGGTCGGACAGGCCAAGCGGGACTCTATAAAAGTGGACATTTTCATTCCTCTTGTTGCCCTAGCATACCCCCACAATTGAGTAGCGAGCGAAAACCCGGGACGAAGCTGTCCGGTCGGGTGCGACACCGTGTGGCGATTGCTCATAGTTTAGTGTGGGAGCCGAAGATCTTGCTGGTGGATGCAGTGTTAGAGCAGGCTGTACAGCAAGCGTTAGAGGAGGCGAGGAAGGGCTGGATGGAACGGAATGGGCAGAGGCAGATGGGAGAGACGAATAAAGGCCTGAAGGCGCGCCGAGCACGTGGGACTCGCGACCGAGGACTACATTGGTCGACTCACTGTCATGGGTAGTATGTCGCAGTAGGGCTCGTTTGTGGTGAGTCAGGGCTGCCACGAGGCGGGTGAAGTTGGGGGAAGCATGGCGGAGAAGGAGTATGGGCGTTTGCGGAGGATGTACGGGGCGACAGAGACGCAGAAGAGTCTCTGTCTAACAGAGTGGGGGGACGACGGTGGGCAGCGCGGGCAGTCGGCGGGGGAGAGAGCAGCGGTCAGGGAAGGCAGGACCAAAGGAACAGGAGCGAAGTTTTGCAGAGGAGGGGGGAACGGAAGGACAATCGGAAGAGGCGATGAGTGAGGGAAGAGACGCGCGGGCAGGAACATTCGGAGGCGGGGGGTATGGCACGGCTGCAGGGGCAGTGGAGGCGACAAGCCTCGTGGAGCCATCGTGGACTCTGGAGCAGGCCTACAGGGTGTGACATGCTGGGGGGGGGCGTGAGCAGCTTTTGGAAGATTGCTAGTACAGTCGACCCCGCCCGCGATTTCATTAAATCATGTTTTTGCGCGCAATTGCGCGCAAAAACTGCCAGATAATGCTGCAAAATGAAAAAATCACCACTTCGGCCTTCTTCAGGCGACCCACCGATAATCGCGATCAACCATCGAAATCGAGATCCCCCATGCCTTCCTAGGGTCCCTGTAGCCCATCTCCATCATGGCGATGTAACGTGTAAGTCGTGGCTACCATTGTCTGAAGTCGTTTCTTCATGAAGAATCATGAAGTTTCTCAGTTTCTGCATGAATAAACAAGCAAAAAGCAAAAATGAAAAAACAACCCGAAATCGCGGAGTCGACCCTACCTAATGCCGCCCCGTGCGAGGCCCCAAAAATGGCACTATTTGGTCGGCAGTGCCAAGTGACGTCGGCACATATCTTTGTATGCACTCGGTAAATCAGGCGTAAACTCAGACCGTGAGAGGGAGGCATGCCTGCTCACGCATGTCCCGGCCGGCTTTGCGTTTCGTCCGGAGAGCCCTTCGTCCTCATTGAGTAGGAGCGCAACTCCTGCTCGTCAGTCAGGGGAGCAAATTTGTGGACACACGTTTCAGGAGCGAGACGGTGGCACATTTCTAGATTTTGAGAAATGTGTCATAAAAATGTGTTCTGCGCAAAAGAGTTTCAGGAAGCCTCCTGTCCAATGACAATCTCGGGGGGTTGCCCCCGCGACGCAACTTGATGAAATGTGTGCAGGACTTTATGACAAGGGCGAGTGAGAAGCGGACGATAGCCACCCCTCGACAGCCAATCCTCGACTTGCCCACGTAAACTTTACTGTATCGTTCTGCTCGTAGCTCCCTGCCTGTGCTTCCTTCATGCATTGGTGCACATACCGTAAATGTACAAAACCGTGAAAAACGGCACCTCTCGCGCGCAGTCTGGAAGCACTAATCCCCCCACTCCTCCCACCTGTCTCATCATTCGTTCTGGCCTACACCCACCGATACTAGCGCGTTGATCGACGTGCACAATCCCCTCGGCTCTTTGCCCCCTTTTACGAACAGGTAATGCGACTTATCGCCCAACTCTATCTCGTTCCTCATCAGCCAGAGGTCCCCCGAAACCCCCTTGCGACAACCTTGGCTCAACATCATCTCCACCTGCCCGTCGACGCATGGCCCGCCGTGCGCACGTTGTCCCTTCGCGTGGCCTCCACCTTGGGGGCACCTCCGCCAGCTCTCAACCTTGCGAAACTTCCCGCCCGCGACATTGATGAGGCCAAAATCCAGCGAATTAAACGTCGTCGCCACCACGCCTGCATTGACGTCTCGGTGTTCACATCTTTCGCACGCACGCCCGTGCTGTCCGTGTCACGTGGCAACCCATACTGTTCTGACACGTCCGGCCTCCCCTTATTCATGAGCAGCACATCTTCTGTGCCGGGCACGTCAAGCGGGCCGCGTGGCGTCACTAGGTACGAGTTGGGGCACACCGGGCACAGGTCCATCAGCCAGTCGTTGTTGAAGTCGAGCTCGACGACGGCCAACAAACGTGCCCGAAGGCCCATCCGTGCTCGGCGCGACGATGTCTGTGGCATCCGTGAGCGGTCATACCGTAGTGGAGCAGGTCGTGAGCAAAAAGGCAAAAGCGCACCTGACTGCTGAGAGACGGCGATGTCCTTTCAATTGTCGGGTGCGAGGCAGCGGTGGGCGAGGGCGGCGGGGAGGGCTCTGATAGTGGGGCACGGGCTGGGCCGGCGGCGGCGGGTCAGGCTGGCAAAGGCGAAGGGGCAGTGGCGTGGGTGAATAAGGCGGCGACGGCGGGGAAAGCGGCGCGCGTGGCAGTGCGGAGGGCGAGCGCGGCGCAGAACCGGGCGAGCGCGAGGCGGAGCCGCGAGAGGAGAAAGTTGCGGGAGGCGCGGAAGACAACGTGGATGCGAGGGGTGGAGAGCGAGAACGAGCGGCTGGTGCGGCGGACGAGGGCGCTCGCGGAGAGGGTGCAGGTGCAGGTGCAGGTGCTGGTGGGGATGGCGAGGCGGCGTGGGGTGCGGGGGGGCGGAGATGTGGGAGAGAGAGTAAAGTTTACGTAGCCGGAACAAGAGAATGGACGGAATGTTACTTGCACCCCTTATGCATTACAGTAACAGCGAGGATGCAGTGAGGGTACAGCGAGGATAGATTCCTGCGGAAACGTGTAACACGTGTTCCAGCAGAGTTGCAGCTGCTGGCACAGTGGCACAGCACCACTGTTGAAACAAGAAACTCACAGAATCTCTTTTTTTCGTCGTCTCTACTCTCACTTCTACTTATCCGTCTCGCTGCTGACGGTGATCGGACAGCCTATCGTGTTCGGTTTGTCACTGGAGGCGGCTTGTTCCACCTGTGCCGGCCAGGACACTTTCCCTTTTACATAGTGCTTATCTCTCACATGGTAACCGATGCCCCTTGCAGAGACGGTGTTCTTCATTGGATCGAGTGACGACGCCGACGTTCCGTAAAGGGAGAGGGAAGGACGTTGTCGGATGACAGAGACTTGGCAGGCCGCTACTTGGCACGAAGGAGGGGCACGAAGGAAGAGGGGAGCGACAGCGAAACAATGTCTCGAGATAAACCAATTCTCAATGGCGTCACAAATCGCGGCGATGACGAATGCACTACTGTGCACGTGTTACTGTTGTGTACACGTGTTACTGTTGTGTACACGTGTTACTGTTGTCATATATAAAAATATTAATTACACCCAAAACAATTGCACCAAAAATATGTTACATTACAGCATATTTTAGCTCACCTTCAAAACTACCGAGTCGTCCTGCAATTGTCACTGTTCTGCGCGAACCGCCTTCATTTGCGTTGGAAACCTAATGCATTTCTGTCGCACGCCTGGCCATTTCGACAGTTTTTTTCCTCCCCCTGCAACGCTGAACTCCCTCCCCCTGTGCGCAAGCGTTTTCCTCACTCGCCAGCCTGTCGGCCCAAATTTGGAGCAGGCGGAAAAAACTAGGAGCATAGGCCAAAGTTACAAGTACTGTAGCATAGCGGAGGTGTACATGAGGACAATTGTACGCATCTCTGGATATCTCACAGAGATGGTCTCACCAAACACGTAAATCGTTTCGCTCGGGGAGTTGCTGTCTTTCCTCGCAAGCAGCGGGTCCATGAATTCGGTCGGAGCATCAAACTCCTCGACTAAACTAATAGCAAGCGTGAGCTGAGCGACTAAGGCTAGCACGGCGGTTTCTAGAATATGGCCGTTCTCCGTGACTAGACAGACGAGGTACGTGGCTAATAGTACGGCGCCCATGACTAGTGGGGCATTGTGCGAGTACATGGTGCTTGAAATGTATACAATTCCCAAAGACATAAGGGCACACAAAGCGACGACAGCAAAGACAGACTTGCGAATGAGAGTTCCCTCGCCTTTCGCCTCGGCGACAAACATGCGATCGGTGGCAGCGCGGCTGAGACGCATGACCTCCAATGTGATGTCAGCAGCCTCCAACAAGGCGAGGAGCAGGCCGACGACGATGGCATATGCGCCGTAGAGCTTGACGAAAGAGGCGTCAGCCGGGGCGCCGAAGAAACAACAGACGATGGCGCCCAGGATGCCGCCGAACTCGAGGTAGCCGGTGGCGGCGGCAACGGCGCCGCTCGCCTGGACTGAACCAAAGAGAAAGGTCCAAACGCAGGAGACGACGCCCGCATCAACCGGAAGGTGAACAGCCGAGAGCAGGGTGCGCAGGGTTAGTAGCGAGAGGCGCAGGATGAGAGGGCGGCCCACTCGAACGCCGAGGAAAGAGGCGGCGGCTGGCGCGTAAAGAAGCAACGTACAGATAACTGAGGAAAGCGCAAAGCTGAAAGCGAAACAGATAGTTTGGTACAAGTACATTTCCAACGCAAATGTTGCCAAAAAACGCTGCCTCCGTGCCCCTGTGCGAGATCTGCACGTAGAGCTGAAAATGTTCCAAGCAGACCCTCGTCCTCTTTGGCTAACAGCTCATTGAGAGCATGCGCTAGAACAATGATAGTATAAGCATGAAGCAAGTAGAAATATCGACTGCGGGGCCGCAGACGAGTGAGGGAGGTCACTGAAGAAGACGTTCACTGCATCAAGTCGTTGAAAGGTTCTATCTAGTTTCTACAAGATGTCTGAGAACCTCTTGCAGCAAGTGGAATTGCGAGAAGGGAACAAGTACAGTAATCCGTGTTTGCGTTTCGACATAAGAGACCCAACAATTAGCCCTACACTTTACTAGTAAGTAACGCACGAACACTCGTCCACAGAATCATTTCATACGCAAAATGATTCGGAGGAGCTGCTGGCACCGTCCTCATTGTAGTACTGATGCGCAGAGCAGGAGCAAGTGTAGCTGCTATCTTGAGAAGGTGCCGAGCTTTGCTCGGATGGGTATAATTCGCCCACGCTTGCAAGTACTGATGGACACCTTTCTCGGAGAATCTCTTCGGCGCCTGCAAGTCGCAAAAAGGATGAGATATACACGCACATTCCCAGTCGAAGACAAACATCCCCTCATCGGTAGAAACGGCCTCTCGGTGAGCCCAATTGTAATACTCAAAGTCGCCGTGTACGATGGTCATCGGCATGTTGCCAGAATCGAGCTCTGCGCATAACTTCCGAACAATACGAGGTAGGTCTTCAGTGCACAAATCGTTTTTGCGCATAATCGCGCTGAACGTTGGGTGCATGATCCAGTCGTCCACTTGTTCCGCAAGGTTAGCAAGGGAGCAATCCAGAACTCCGTTACTCTTCAACTCGTCGATATGCTGTATAGCTCGTGTTTGAATTTTCGCAACCTATACCCATGTCCGAACAGACGGGCGTTCAGGTGGGCTGAAATTAAGCGCAAATTTACTTCGGTCTGACGGAGTGCGCATTGGCTAGAAAAAAATCTGGAAAATTTTCAATGCGCACAGGGCCAAATTTGATTATTTTATCATACCGGATGGACGTCGAAAATTGCCAACATGCATCGGACGGCAGCCGTTGGCCGGATGGACGTCATCCTCGCTGTCATGTCGCGTCATTGATCCCGTTCGTCGCTGTGTCCGTTCCACTCCTTCCCCCGCCCTGAATGACCACATACTGTATGAGACAATCTCATCCGCACGTTCTCTGGAACCACACCGCTCCCCTTCCGTACTCCTGTTGCCCCTCCTCCAACGCGCCCGCCCTCTTACGACTATCCCTGTCCGTTTAGGGAATTAGGGGGATCCGCGCGCTCTCTGGAACCACACCGCTCCCCTTCCGTACTCCTGTTGCCCCTCCACCAACGCGCCCGCCCTCTTACGACTATCCCTATGTTTAGTTCTGGCGTCAGTTCCCGCGGGACGATACGTTTTTGGCACATGTCAGGATCGATACGTAATGACAAAAAACGTATCGTCCAGGCCTGATTCGACGTATGTGCGATTTTGGTACTGTCTACGGTATATGGCCCAAAACGTATCGTGCCGGGCGGTTTTAACGGCGACAGTTTTCTGGTGGGACGATACGTTTTAGGCCGATTTACACGGCGGCACCCCCATACGCGCTGTATTGGCAACATTGCTGTTGGGAATTTCTGACTAAAATTTTGCCGACGGCGGCGCACAGCCAATAAAATGTCAGTGCGCAAAATTTAGTTTTTGCCGTGTGCGATTAGAGGCGCATGAGCAATATTATTAACTTCATATTTTATCACGTACCGTGTCCCTCGTCTGGCAAGATTGTCAGATGCCCAAAACGTATCGTGCTGGGGGCGCAATTACAGCAGGCAGATTTAGTGGCAGGGCCTTATACTGCACTGACGGCGTCGCAGTGCGCATGTACGAGTTACACAATAAGGCGGCGTAATTTATGTCCTGAACATCAAAGCTTTCTAAGTTATTTACTGCGCGAAATTGAAAAGCGCCGTATGCAGGTTTCGATGATCGTTGCCTCAACGACGCATTTTGGACGGGTGTGTCAGAGACGCGTTGGGGAGGGATGCGCGCACGATGCGTTCTGGAGAGGTGCGTCTAGGATGCGAGCTGAGGGGGTGCGAGAATGATGCGTTGGAAGGGGTGCCAGAATGCTACGTTGGAGAGGGGTGCGCTCGTGATGTGTTCCATAGGGGTGCGCTCATCATTCGTTTTAGAGGGATGCCAGAATGATACGTTCGAGAGGGGTGCGCCCACGACGCGTTCTAAGGGGGTGCGAGATTGATGCGATCGGGAGGGGTGCGCCCATGATGCGGTCTAGAGGGGCGCGAGAACAATGCATTTTGGAAGGGTGGAAGAATGATACGTTCGGGACGGGTGCGCCCACGATGCGTTCTGAAGGGGTGCGAGAATGATACGTTCGAGAGGGGTGGGCCCATGATGCGTTCTGGAGGGGCGCGAGAACGATGCCTTTTAGAAGGGTGGGAGAATGATACTTTGGAGAGGGCTACTCGCAAGACGCGTCCTGCAAGGGGCCTGAACGGTGCGTTTGCATGTTTCTTTTCTGTTTCAGCTACTTCTGTAGTAGATGGCCGTTACGAAAGCACAAGTGTAAATTTTGTGGGGTTGTTTGTGTAGTGGAGAAACAGCAAAACGGCACAATTGGTGAGCATAGCAGTTGGATATGGCGCGACGTAGAAGATGTATAAATGAATGATTCAACAAAAAGGGCGAGTAGTGATCGCACGGGCACATGGAAATGTGAGGATCGCTGTGACATGTGAATGGTTCCGTTTTCGAGAAGATTGAAGCTTTCTATCGTTGAGAGATTATTGAAAATGTGGTCCTAATACTGCAGTATGTGGATATCGAAAACTACTGGCAGTCCAGTTGGAGAAGACCTTGATGTATGGCCCAAGCCAGTGGGAGCCATATTGTCAGAGGCATATCGTCGTTATTCTCATCAGCGGACTCTATGGATGCATCCGAGAAGATGACGGCTAAGTCCTTCTCAGTGACCCGGGCCGGGCGGTCACGGAGAACGGAGTTGAAGCGGCAAAGGATTTCGGAAGGGAACAGGTTTTCAGCGATCTGTTGCTGGAAAGACTTCATTCGCCAAAGGTTCCAGGCGAGTGATATCATAGGACGTAGATCGCAACGACCGTATTGGCCGAATGTGGGGTGAAGTGGTTGGCCAAGGCAGTGCGAGAGGCGGCAATCATAGCACTTGAGAGGGACTTTTCTTGGGACGGGGCAAGACGGGACGAAATGGGTCGTAGAGAAATAGGCATAGCAGCTTCTTTCCATGAATGGACAGTCATTCTGAGGATGTTCCGTACCGGAACGGCGGGGAGAAGCGTGGCATAAGAGACACGTCGTCTTGGTTAGGAAGAGGAATTGAGTTACTAAATGAACCGTGGATTCGGTGTCAATTGCCTGGAAGTGACTAAATGGCAACGATAGGGGAGGTGACGGGGAAGGCAAAGGGTTTGTGGGAACATTAGGTTGGGTTTGGCGCGCCATACTGGGAGAAGTTCGTAAGCTCTTGAATGAATTTCTTCCCGATGGTGGAAGTGATGCGGGCCGTTTGCCCGAAAGGACTTGCTTCAAAGATGGTGACGCCGTCGGAAGTGACCGTGGACGGACTGGAAATGGTGCTTGCTGCATTGAAGGTGATGCTGAAGGCAGCAAGCGTTCACTTGATTGTTGTGGGGAGAAGCTAAGGATTCTTCGAACTGGAGGGGCTGGAGGGGGGTTGGTTGGAGCGGATTGCTCAAGCAAGAGAAGCATTTCATCGAAGTTGTGCTGCGTGGATGTGGTGGCTCCGATTTGGTTTTGCCGTTGAGGCTCGAGATGGTTTTGATTTTGATCTTGATGTGGAGGTGGCAACTGCGATTGCGATGGTGTGGTGGGAAGCGAATGTTGCTGAGACTGGGATTGCGAATTTGCATCCCAAGGTCTAGAGGTATCCGGTGTGTGAAATTGTGAACTCTGAGGGGTGTGCGGTGCATTAGTTGGCTGGGAGGGGAACATAGATCTGCAAACATCGCACCAGACTGCGTGCTTGTCGAAGCGACAGACACCAGAGACTTGGCCATCCATGGCTGTGTAAAGTGCGTCTTTGCGGCAATCCGTGGTATTGAGGACCCAATTCATCATCTCGTTTCGGTTCGTTACTGCGAGATCATTTTCGTCAATGTTGCCCTTTTTGAGAAGGGAGGTTTCGAAGCTCTTATTGTACTGGGTTGAGTTTAGGACGAAGACGAATGCGTGGTGTCCGTCGCGTCCAGACCGCCCACTCTCCTGTGCAAAGTCGATGAGGCTTCTTGCGGCGCCAAGATGAACTGTTGCTCGAACATCTGGAACATCTATTCCGGTACCAAAGGCGGACGTACAAACCATAATACGGAACAGAGTTGAAGGTACGAGGTCCTTGGTTGTTATGATGTCGTAGAGCTCTTCGTTTGCTGTCCAGTCGTTGTGGGCCTTTTCGCGAGCTTCTTTAGTGAGGCCGGCATGATATATGAGCGGCTCGACTGCGATGCGTTGATTGGAGTGGGCAACACTTCCTTGTGCATATGCGGCCGTCAGGGCTTTGTGGAGAGAAGTTGTTTCTTGGCGCGTCAGGGGGAAGAGGACGTATATACTATGTTTAGTTCTGGCGTCAGTTCCCGCGGGACGATACGTTTTTGGCACATGTCAGGATCGATACGTAATGACAAAAAACGTATCGTCCAGGCCTGATTCGACGTATGTGCGATTTTGGTACTGTCTACGGTATATGGCCCAAAACGTATCGTGCCGGGCGGTTTTAACGGCGACAGTTTTCTGGTGGGACGATACGTTTTAGGCCGATTTACACGGCGGC
>NW_005179053.1:0-4112 GCF_000350225.1 Chondrus crispus
TGCGTGCCGGTCCTGGGTGCTTGGGGTAAGCGCGATCCAGTTTGTTATTCGATGTTCGGAGTGTTGCGCAGTGAAGCGAAGCGGGCCATAACCTGATAAATCGTAATCCTCATGGTTCAGTCTTTACTCGTCGTCGCCGTCTCGTGGGTCTAAGTACCGCGTGTGACAGACTGTAATGCGGACAGTCTGTCCTTGCGGTCCGTCATGGACGACAGGCTGAGAGTGTCCCCGTCGCAAAACATAAAAAATGGTGATTGCTTGACAATTACAAGTGCTTTTTCCTTTTAATATTGAGGTTTTTGCCCGACATTTAGAGCACCCCCCTTCTAATGCCTTATCCTTCTTCGTCGTCGGCTCTATCTACTGTATGTGTATGCCTCCCTATTGACAGCTTGTCCTGTGCGGTCAGATAAACACTTTCCTTCCTCCGACGCAACGATCTTCCCCAGCAGCATTGCTGCAACGTCGCTCCCCTTCTCCATCTTATGCCCTTCCTCCGCGTAAGCCCTTGCCCTCTCACGCACGTCCTGCTCCCTCACCGTCTTAATCGCCTGCGCAAACGCCTCGCAATCGGCCCTCTGCAAGTCCGGGCCCGCGACGGCCCCAAGCCCGAGTTCCTGCACCAGCGACCCCCAGAAGAACTGGTCACCCAGGATCGGCGCCACCACCACCGGCACCCCGGCCTTAAGCCCGGCAAAAACCGTCCCGGCACCCCCGTGACAAACCAGCCCCGCGCACCGCTGCAGCAACCATCCGTACTGCGGCTCCTCCGTGCACTCCAGCATGTGCTCCGCCGCCCACGCCCGCAGCTCCTCGTCACGCCCAGCGTTCGCCGCGTCTTCTAACAGCTCCGCCTGTGGATTCAGCCAAACCAGCCACATCGCTAGATTCACCATTCCCGTTGCCCACTCGCGTACTTTTTTCGCCCACCACGGCCCATCCGCTGCTTTCTTCGTCAGCTGGTGACTGCCGATGTCGCCGTGCGCGCGTCTCAGCAAGATCGCCCGCGCGACCCCGGCCTCCTTGAGCCCGTGCAGGATGGCCCTGGACAGTGTCTTCTCAAATCCTTGTATCGTCGTCGACCCGAAGCTGACCACCACGGGCTTCTCTCCCCGCGCGAGGAACTCCGCGACCCGCGGGCACGCCTTCCTTGCGTCCCATCCGGCCGGCTCGTACTCATCAGCCAGCGCGGGCACATGGTGTACGCCGGGCGCCCAGTCCTTGCCCGGCGGGACGAGCTGCGCCGGGTACGAGTTTATGACGTGCACGCGCGGGTAGCGCCCATACAGCACGTCCGCGAGCTGCTCGGCCGAGAGGGGCGCGAGGCCCAGCGTCGCCCTCAGTTTGTTCACGACGGGGCGCGACGTGGAGTGGAACTCGTAGTCGTACGTGGCGCGGTAGGCGGGGCTCTCCTTCTGCACGCTGGCGGGATGGCGCTGGAGATGTGCGATCTCCGTGGCGGCGAGCGAGGCGTTGGCAACGGAAGACATGTAGTTCGGGTAGGCCGAGGTGGGCACGTTGGGCTGCAGGTTGAGCACGACGGCCGGGACGGCGTGCGCGTCGGCGAGAGTGGACGCGAGGTTCGCGGCCAGCGAGGAGGCGAGGACGAGCGAGGGGGGGTGGGCCGCGGCGACGCTCTGGATCGAGGAAAGCGAGGGGAGGACGATGTCGCAGACCATGGCCGAGATGCAGTGCAGCTGGAAGGAGACGATGTCGAACGGCTGGCGCGTGAAGAAGCAGCGCAGGCGCGTCAGGATGTAGTCCTTGATCATGACCTTCTGGAAGGTTTTCGTGGAGAAGGGGAGCAGGTGGACCGTGAGGCGCGGCGAGGGCGGGACAAGGTGCGCGTAGTCGGACTGCAGGCAGATGTGCACGTGGGCGAAGATGTGGTTTCGTAGAAGAGCATCGATGAGGGCCAGGGAGGGCTCGGTGTCGCCACGGCTGCCGACCACGATGAAGAGGGCGGTGGTCATGGTGCAGAGGACGGGGATGTCGAGTTGGGGCTGCTTGTTCGGCGTAAGGGGGAGGGGGGAGAGCCGGTGATCGGGGATGAGAGTGACTATCCAGCTTCACGTTCGCCAGAGGATTGTGTCTCACTTATAGAGTCTTGGTAATGAATCGATGCTCACGGCGATAGTGGGATCTCCTCCATTGCAAGTAGGCACGGAAGCGTTTGGAGAATGCAGGAGGTGAAATGCTGCGTTGGAACATATGCTGATTGTGATAACCACTGAGCAAAAGGGGAGGTGCCGTTGGCCAACGACATGAGAGAGGAATGACTGGGAGTCATATGAAGGAATCACCACACTGTGATGATGCACATGTGACTAGTGCCATCCATGCACCAACGCAGGCTACAGTGTACCATTCCACAGCAGAGCGCAATCGACGGCCTAATATGGATCAATTTTTGTTAAAATGTTTTTCTCCTTGGCTTACACATCGTACACCTGTACGCGAAACACGTGTACATACTGTAACTATTAATCATGAGTTGTACACTTGTACAGTGTACACGTGTATAACAGCAATGCAGGCTGATCATGAAGTTTGATCTCATGAAGTTTGATCTCCTGGTGATCTCCTGGTGAATTGTTAGTAGAGGAGAGTGCGATAATTGCATGCCAGAAGCATTCTAAGTCAGCTTGCAGACTTGCTCTTTTACGACAGATTGAGAAGTCGAATGCACTCTCCTTCAAAATCTTGTCGTCCTTTCTCTGCGAATAATGTAGCATAGATTCACATCCCCTGCCCTTTGTACTTTGTTCTTGCATGAACCTTTAGCAGTGTACTTAGGCTGAACTCCCTCGAGTCGCTTTATTGAGGCCAGCTCCTAAGCACAGCACTATCTCAGCATCAGATGAAACCAAAACCAAGGCACTTTGCCTAATTGCTGTATCCCTCAAGTCCCAGCCCGCATACTGACCTCAGCCTGCTCCACTATCTAAATAGTAACGGCGAGGTAGGGAGCAAGTAAGACACGTTGAGTTCTCCCGCTCATGGAAACCCGACCGCCTCAGTCCCTCCCAGCGAAACAAGTCATAGGCCAGTACACCATATTACCTGCCCCAAAAAGAAGGACAAGTGCCCGTGTCGGTTGTTTGTGTTCAAGAGGGTTTCGTTTTCTTTTGTTGTCAACCACCCCATGCATGTTTCTAAAGAACGGAAGAAAACTATGGCTCCAATTGTGGCCACGTCCTATAGGATAACAGCTGCGTCCGCTTTTCCCGGCTCTTCCCCGCTTTTCCCGGCTCTTCCCCGCTTTTCCCCACTTTTCCCCGCTTTTCCTCTAAACCCCTAAACCCCCTAATCCCCCGCGTCCCCCCCGCTTCTCCCCCCGCTTTCCCCCGCTTTTCCCCGCTTTTCCCCGCTTTTCCTCGCTTTTCCCCACTTTTCCCCGCTTTCCCCCCCCGCTTTCCCCAGCTTTTCCCGCTTTTCCCCGCTTTTCCCCTTTGCCCTACCTCTCACTAACTTCGTACTACAGTGATAACGTACTGCGGTCAAGCTTGATTACAGTACGTAACACAAACGTCACACAATAAAGAAGCCATCAGACTCGTTTGTGGCGATGGTTGCTTGTGCCTGCTTGTGCTTGCTTGTGCTTGCTTGTGCTTGCTCTCTCATTACTTTCCACGCCCCCTGATTGCCAGTTGACGAGCAACCCAACACACAATAATACGGCGCGCACCTTTCGACAAACAACGGCAAACAGACATGTCGTTTAACCTGACATCCCTTTACAACGCGCCTCCCAATGCTCCCCTCTAACAGAGAAACAAAGAGTAAACAACAAACAATGGCACCCTGCGCAGCAGCCGGAGAAAGCGGGAAGCGGGAAACAGGAAGCAAAGAAGCAGTGCACCGACACGGACTCGTGTTACCACCGGTGGCCTTGTTGCGCGGGGGTGCTTGCGGCGCGGTGAGTGGCGTGCCGACATAAGTCGCATGCGTACCGTATGCTCGCGACCGCGGCCATCCCCTCCGTCTCGCTCGCCGCCGGATGCACCACCCACTGAGAGGGCAACAAGGCCACCGTTGGTAACACGAGTCCGTTTCGCCCCCTCTCCTGCTGCCCTCGCTCGGCACGCCATGTCATGCCCCCCCCCCCCCCC
>NW_005179053.1:4207-55559 GCF_000350225.1 Chondrus crispus
ACCCCATTTCCGGACTGTCCATTACCCTGGGATACGGTTTGGAAAAACCCCCTTCCCCCCCCCCCCAACCCCCCCAACCCCGCCCATCCCGGCCCCGATTCGCCTTCCCTCCTCCCGTCCGCCCCCGTCCGCCCCAAACCACACCCTCCACGTCTTGCCGAACCCCCTTCGGCGCCCACGTGCCCTCCCCCAGTGCAGTGCGCCCTCGGGGGGAGAGGCGTGTGACGTGCAGAGACACTCTCGCGAGGAGACGGCACCGGAAGGGACCAGTGCGTGCGTGCGTGGGAGACCAGCGGCTGATGGGATGGGGCGGCGGGGAGGGGAGGGAGGGCGTGCAGATGAGGACACAAGGATGGGAGTTGGGGGATACGGCACGGTACGTGTACGGTGTTGTATGCTTAGGGGAAGGAGAGATGGGAAAGTGGTGTAACGTGAGGGTTAGGGGAGGAGGATTGCAAATTGTGTAAGGTGAGGGTAGTACACCCAGTTACTGCAAATAGTAACACGCACAGTAAAGGGGTGAGGTTCATTTGGACAGAGATCACACATATTAGTGTATGTTTCCCTAATAACCGTAGTTTCACTATATAACTCACAACTGTATTTAGTGACACTTACATTAATTCCGTTCGACATAATTAGTCACACTGTCAGGGGCCCCCAAAGTAACGGTAAAATTGTGTCGCCTTCAAAAAACAGGTTCACCATCGAGGTGATTTCTATGTTTCACAATTATGGCTTGCAAATTGGGAAACAGCTGCTTTTCCTCCCACAGCCCGTTTGTGTTACAGGCCATCCCAGTGCGGATCATCGCTTTCCTAGCATATGTCAAGCCCTCTTCGTCCCTCTGTGCGTTAACTTCACGTACTGCAGCAACAGCCAGACGCAGGAAAAAGCTTTTGCACGGATTTTTAAGCTTCCCCGACCCATCAGTCCAATCGTCGCACATGATGCGTTCCATTTTATGCTGCTCCCAACGGGTGGTCCAGGCCCTCTTGATTTTTTGGATCACGAAGGAATCACATGGCTGAACGAGATGTGTGGCGTTCTTGGGGAAAGAGCTGATTTCAGTCCTAATAGTATCAGCAGCAGCAGCCAATGCTGTCGTATAATTATGACCACTGCAATTATCGACGTACAAAATCCGTTTCCGCTCGTGTGGTAAAGGATTGATAATGCGACGTTCTGAAAGCCATTCAGGCATAACCACAGTGTCCATCCAGCCCTTTGGTCCAGTTCGATAAGTAACACCCGGTACATCATCCTGCGCGCCTCTGATAGGATAGCTTCGTAAATCATTTCTAAAAACCATAAACGGAGCCTCGATAATCGCATGTCGTCCCCCAGAAATTCTGACCACCATTGTCATCCCCTCTCCGCCCGAGACCGCATCAACGTACTTCACCTCACTCTCTCCTCAGAAACCGAGCGTCCTGCCATTATCAAGGTTGATGACAAAGTGGGTTTCGTCCGCGTTTTCCACATCAACCTCATCGAGTTTTCCATTCCGAAACTGGCGAGCCAAAACTCCCAAATGGAACGCCACTTCCTTTTCAATAAACAACTCCTTTGCAGGCAACGTTTGAAGTTTCCCTGTGAGCGCACGGCTCAAAATCTGAAAACACTCGCAAAAGGACTGTATCCAACGGGCTGAGATCATAGTCAGGATTGTGTTTCCCGATTTCGGATCGACGAAGCTCGGGCAGTATGCGTCACTTTTGCTTGTGGAAATGAGGTGCAAGGCCAAATATTTCATTGTCTTCATGTTAAACTTCACCCCTAGTTTTCGCAGTCGATCAAACTCGAGAACGAGATCTTGATGAACTGCCTGAACCCATGCCGCGCGTTTGCGACCGCGACCTGCCCTGGCTTTTGAGTAAACCCGTTTGAATCCACACTTCGTAACACGGGTAATTGACGAACTGCAACCACGGCTTATTATTTCCCCACTTTCGTTGAGACTCTCAGCTTTGTTTTTCAACAACCTCGAGGCCTTCAGGATGTTGGCATTTGTGGTACCACGAAGCAATGCGGGAAAGTTGCGCACTGCTTTTGCCGGGAGATGTTTGCCCTCCTCCACCGAGGAAGTGAATATCATCCATTTGACAATTTTTGTGAGATCAGCTCGCGTGAGTACATGCTGCAGTGGCCGCTTTCTCGCAAGAACGGATTCGGTATGCGAGATAGAGGGAGTTTGAACCAATGGATGAGGTTGAGGGGCCACAGTGGTGGATGTTGGGATGCTACGACTTCGTTGCGCCTGCCGTTGAAACGCGGCGATAATTGGTGAAGCAAAAAAGGGCATGACAGTGAAAGCATCCTTGAAGTGGTCACAATGCTGGGAAGTCACGATGGGAAAGGATCTGTTGTATGCCGACTTATTGTAATGGCAGCGATTTCGTCGTCGCCTAACACGTTACAGTACGTGCTTCCATCACCGAACCACAGAAGCGATCCTGCGATTGACCTGCCTCAACAATTAAATCAGTAAAGTTTGGGGTTACACTAATATTGTTGAAACCGTATTTGGTGTGTGTGTCACTATTTCTATTTTAGTTTCGCAGCAATGCACACATATTAGACATACTTTCAGTATTTGACGTAGTTTCACTAATTGTTCATTTACACTTTTTGCAGTAACTGGGTGTGGTGTCGCCCTCCCCCCCCCCCTTATTCATCTTGTCAGACCGGACAGGACAGTCTGTCCCGCAGGGAACAGACTTATAACCAACGAGCGACGACGAGTAAACGAGGAGTCATCGGTCTCCTGTTCACACAGGTTATGGGCACCTTCCGCTACCTTGCATAACTCCACCTTCCCCTCATCGCCGAAATACAACAACACAACCCACAACGACACGAACACACCGGTCCCTCTCCCTGCGGAGGAGCCCCAGGCTAAATCCCACTCCCCTTCTTACATACATACCCCCAAAATCTCATCCAACACAGAGAACCAACACGACAAACATCACGACAAATCAACAGACAAACGACACAACAAATCCCACACCAACAACCAATACGACACACCTCAAGGCAATTCACAAGGCAAACGACACAACACATCACACAACATACACAACGACAAACACCGCAACACAAATACAAGACATCAACGCAAACCAGGACATATTGTAGTGCAATACGCACCTGAAAAGGGGGGTGAAAAGAAGTGAAAAAGGAAAAAAATTGGATACTGTAGTCCGGGTTTGGGGGACACACGTGTGCGACGAAGCGCACGATTATTTTACTTATTTAATTTATTTACTAATTAGATCTAGAATCTAGAGCCGGAGCTACTGTACTCGCCCCGGCGGGGCTCTATATAACTTAGCCCTTTGACCGACCAAGTCAATAAACGAACCCGAGTTGCCAGAGTCTGATATCGTCTTGGTTGAAGATCGTCTTTCACAAGACACTCCCTTTAACTACAGATTACTTTATCCTTTGCGCTCGGGGTTCCCTTTTCTTTTCCTTTATTTCCCTATCCTTTCTATCTCTAATTCTACCTATTTTTACCTTATCTTGTGTTGGTGCCATCGGCCTCGGTTGCGACCGAACCGGTGCAGGTGTCTTTGCTATCGGGCGACACAGTTGACGTAGAGCTGCTACTGTGACCCATTTACCGATGGAGACTGTTGCAACGACGTCTCCTTCGAAGGGCTTCGTCGCGTTACAAGCCAGTGTTGGTGCCATCGGCCTCCGTTGCGACCGAACCGGTGTAGGTGTTTCGAGCCATCGGGCGGCACAGTTGACGTAGCGCTGCTACTTTCATTTCATCCCGTCGGGCTGCGTTGCGACGCCCCCGTCGAGGTCCTTGTCGCGTTACAAGGTGTCGAAGAAGCTCAACGAGCATTGGCCTTACAACCCAGTGGAGCCGGGGTACCTAAGTACGCGCCCCGCCCCACACTCGTCGAGCAGTTCTCTTCGCAAGTCTCTACCACACCGATCCCGGGCCGGGCTATTCCTCTGTGCCCCCTCCCTATCAGGGATCTGAGCTACTACGAGTCGCAAGCTCGTTTAAACGGAGAAGGCAGAGTCGGACACTCCGTAGCGCTGTGCCATCGGCAGTTCTTCTTTTTGTTGCTGTTGTTGTTTTTGCTGGACCATCGGACCGCGGTCTCTGCCTGACAGGCGCATTGCACTACACATATTCACCATGGACAAACGACCTGACATTCCACGCCTAGATCCCACGAATTACGGACCATGGATCGTCGCTACACGAGCGGCAGCACACACTATCAACGCCATCGACCACATCACAAGCAACCCCAACGCCCCACAAGACGACACCGACCTTGCAACATTTCAAAGGAACAAGAACTACCTTCTCGGCAAGTTAATCACGTCAATCCCCTCTCAGATCGCCAACCTGATCCTCACCCCCACTAGCGATCCAACTCCTTACGATCTAATTCAGGCTCTCACGTCCCACCTGGACACGACCAACGCCTCAGACCACAAATATTTGAAGCAGCTCGCTGAACAAGCACACTACCTCCCTGATATGACCCTGGAGCAGTACATCTCTGCCCACGAACAAATCCGAACGAAAATGATCGCCGCACGGTACCCAGAGATTTCAGACCCCAAACCATCGTCGAATTCCTCATCGACGGGCTGCGCTTCAACCCGTCCACCGCCACCATCGCCAGTCATCTCATAGCTCTAGATCCAAAGGACATGAAAGACTTCGTACATAAATTCAACCGTTTGACCATGTACAAGCAACCGACTCGACTTCGACCGTCACACATGCACGGCGACGCAGGAGGCCCAAATTCAATCAGAAATTCAGCACCGGCCCCACAATGGTGCAACCGCACCCCACGCCGGTACCTCCCCGTCCCAAAAAATCCATGCCGCTTCCACATGTCCCTCGGCGTCTCCCGCCCCAGACACACGGACATCGAATGCAACCACCCCGCACACCCCCGTCACCGTACACGCCAACCGTTACGATCAAAGCCACACCACACAGCACGTGCCGCTCACAGTCACTTTGACTACGCCAGCGACAACGGAACGGCCATGGACGACACGGAACGCGAAGCCCTCGATGACGACTGTACGTACATCCTCGATTCGGGCGCACATCCCTCTCATATCGCAAACCTCTCCACCGTACACCACCCACGGCCTATCCACCACAACACAGAAACTGCCACCAACCAAATCGTGCAATGCACTCACGCCGGGCAGACGACGATCAAGACGAATAAGGGACACACGCTCAAGGTTCCAGCCGTAGTATCCCCGGACATCACAAGCAACCTCCTATCCGTCCAATCTATAGCACAAACCCACGGCAACATGCTCTTCACGTGAAGCGCCGCGTACCTCTTCGACAAGCACTCCAGAGGAAAATTCATCGGCACAGCCCCATGGAACCCCACCATCGAGGCATATGCATGGACGACAACCCCGCACCTCCAAGCCAGAGGAGCGCGCACGATCCCCGCCCCGCGACGCAATCCGAAACCCCACACGCCGCAGCCAATCCCCCGCCATCCAACCCCAGCCAATCCAACCCACACCACACCACCCCTCACCACAAGTAGAGCACTACCCCCCATTACCACACAACGGACATCAAATACACCTTTATCCATACGCTCAACGCCAGCACCACACATCCCACCGATCCCCTGTAAGGGCACGGACCAAATCTTACACCACTGGCACCTACGACTGAACCACGCACCCCTACGTACAATCCAAACTATCGCCAAATCGAGAACGATACACGGCCTTCCACCATCCCTCGCCTCAACACGCAGCCCACTGTCATGCTCCGCATGCGCACACGCAAAGCAGCGACCGGCACGACATGCCCCCACTCAACATCACTACAGTACAGGTCAATACCTAAGCTCCGATACATGCGGCCCCATCCACTCTCGATCCAACCACAGCAATCACCACTTCCTCACGTACATTGACGCGGCATCCCGGTACGTCATGTTTTATTTTCTCAGACCGAGAAGCGAAGTCAGCACCATCATGCCACATTTTTTTGCCCTAATGAAACAGCGCAACCGCCTCCAGCGTTTCTACCGCACTGATAACGCACGCGAATTCAAGTCCAACCACGCATTGCAGACATACGTCTCCTTAGGCATCAAGTACGAGAATAACACACCGCACCAACCCCAGGAAAATTCAATCGCAGAGAGAATTAATCAAACTCTCATGAACGCCGCCAGAGCCAACCTCCATCACGCCAACCTCCCTGACGCGTACTGGGAAGACGCAGTACGCGACGCAGCGTACAAATATAACATCATCCCCCACCGCGCAACCGGACAAGCCCCCTACATCCTGTGGCACACACGACAAGCGCAACCCAAACAACTTTTAATCTTTGGACAACTGGAAACGATCCCCATCTACGGCACCAAAAAGAAACTTGACACACGCAGCCGTACAGTACGATACATGTACTCCAACAGCCAATCGATAACAGTGCAAGACACGCACACTCACAAGTACCACATCACTCGCACGCAGGACTTTCATCCTTACACAAAAGCACACGACCCCGCGGTCAGCACCACAGCAGTCCTCCGCATCTCACCAGCTACACCAATCCCACTCACCACACCCGACCCACGCACCACACAGGAAGCTAGAACCTACCCAGACGCGGCCCAATGGGCACAAGCACACGACGCAGAACTGGATAAATTAGACAACACCGAAACCGTCCAATGGCTAACAAACACACAACTCCCCAAGCATACAAAGTTGATACCCCTCACCATGACGTTTCGATACATTCGAGACCACACCGGCACCGTCACCACACGAAAAGCGCGATGCGCAGCCAGAGGCGACCGCATGACCCCAGGCACGCACTACGATCCAGAGCAAGTAACGACCTATATGGCAGACAAGACCACAGTACGCCTACTGCTCGCCATCGCCGCCTCACGCAACTGGTCCCTCGAGCACATGGACATCAGCTCAGCATACCTCCACGATAAATTCCCCTAGACAAAACCAGTGTACATCAAGCAACACCCCCGCTTTGACGGGACTCTCAAACATCCAGGCAAAGCGGGACTCCTCATACGCAATATATATGGCACACCGCAGGCAGCACGAATTTACCACGACGGCCTGTCCAACCATCTGACCTCACACGGATACCAACCTACTCAGGCAGACCCCTGCCTCTTCTACAAAAACTCGGACCAAGGTCTGATCCTCGTAGCCATTAACATGGATGATTTCCTCTCAGCAGCATCCTCCCAAACGCTGCAATACGAGATCCACGCCGTCCTCACAGCCAAGTACAAAATCAAACGCCTTGGCTTTCCAGCAAAATACCTCAAATGGCACGTACAACGACTCGAAAATGGCGCCATACACATATCCCAACCAAACGTTGTCCGAACTATACTCACCAAAACGGGCATGCTCTCCTCCAACGCAAAACGCACACCGCTACCACCCAAAGCGGCTTTCACATACACAGAAGAGGATCTACTCCTGGACCCACAGCAATCATTCCTCTTTAGACAGACAATAGGTGATCTCCGTTACTTAGCAGACAGCACAAGACCCGACATACACCCCGCTGTTAGCATGCTCGCATCCGTCATGCACAAACCGGCATGCACGCACAAAAACCACCTCCACTGGCTACTGCGTTACCTAAGCGGTACAAAACACCACGGCATCCTGTTCAAAGCCAGCACACCGAACACCCGTCCCAGCCTCCGCACATACAGCGACTCGGACTTCGCTAATGACCACGCACGCCGCTCCAAAACAGGAGTTGTACACATGTTCCACGACGCCCCCATAAGCTGGACTTCGGCACGACAATCAGTAGTCGCCGACTCCACGTGTGAAGCCGAATACTTGGCAGCGACGGCGGCAACACAACAAGCACATTGGCTTCGCCGCCTCCTTGTCGATGCGCACACGCCGGAAACCCAACCAACCCCCCTTTACGTAGACAACAAGGCCGCGATCCTCGTCGCCCAAAACTCGGCTCCAACCAAACGCCGAAAATTCATTGACATGAAACACCACCTCATACAGAACCACATACAAAGAGGAACGGTCAAGATTCAACACATACCATCCGAGGAAAACGTAGCTGACTACTTCACAAAACCCCTCGGACCCCAATGCACACAAAACCTCGTCACCAAACTCAGCCTCGACGACACAAAACCCCTGTTGGCGAACCCGGGGACTGTCAGACCGCACAATCACATTCGCCAATAGTCATTTTGTAGTTTCAAACTGCATAGGACAGTCTGTCCCGCAGGGAACAGACTTATTACCAACGAGCGACGACGAGTAAACGAGGAGTCATCGGTCTCCTGTTCACACAGGCGTTTCAGCGCAACACAGTAAAATTAGAAACATGCCGAGGGCACGTCATTGGCACCAGTGCTTCGGTGCACCTTGTTGCCGTTACCAATTGTCAGCGATGAACATCTTCCATTAGATTTCGCAGATGGTGCCCTGATCAAAAAGATTCGGATCCGACATGAAGATTCTCAAGGATTGCCGTCTTGCCTTTCAGTCTGACACTTGCACTTGAGCTTTTGTTCCCGATTTTTCTTTCCAAAAGAGCCACATTGTTGCTGCTCGGGCGATTGTACATTCCAGGGACTTTCGGTGCGACTCTTCGAAATAGTACTCCGCTGTGCCGCAACCATGTGTCGAGGCAAGTCTTCCCTATTTGCTATACAAAGAGGGCAAAGCTCTGCATCTGTAAAGTGAGCAGCATTCGTCGACAGTATAAGAGAGCGTTTCGTTGCTGCATACCATTGCGTTCCGATATCGCACGACGAAGCACATTAACCAACCAGGTTTGTATTTGCCCCCGCAGTTCAATATTTGTGAAGGCCTTCCAAAGTTCTTTCTGCGCAAATCCCAAACCTGGAGGCTAGATTAACGATGGGTGGGAAAATCTCCATCAAACATTTTGCGATTGTCTTCTTTTGTGTCGTTGTCATAGGCACGTTCTCACAATTCGAGATGGCCGCGGCAGCCTCGTTACTTTCATGAGGCACGGAAGGATGCACTATCGATTCCGGAGGAGTACACAAATGCCCTTCAGGGGCCCCGGAAGAAACCAATGGCCTCGATCCCCGTGCTGAATCCTTTTTCGCAAGCAAAATTCCTGTAAGTGAAAGCTGGCACAAATACGAGTTCTAGGCAAACTACTACGTGACTTCTGCCACTAGAACGACTATTTTACAGCTTCGAAATCAGAATAGAACCGATAGCGATGTTCACAAGCCAGTTCTCTTTGTGGTCGCATGGAAAAAGGATGATGGAAATCTCAAGGTTTGCATGTTTGAGTCCTGCAAATATGTTTGGGATGATGTACCACCAGGCTTTCAGCTGAAACTCAAAACATCTGGAGCGAATGCTACGTTGCGTATGGCCGGTAGATGCAGCGTAGGGTTCGATCTTGTCTCCCCGCTAAACGGCGCAAACAGACCAAATGGAGCAAAAGAACTCCGTTGGGGCGTGTACCATCACGACATATCTGACGGAAGAACTGCATCGCTTGCGCAAGTTCGAGTTTACGACATCGATTCGTCAGGATTTTTTTATAAATGCCTCCTTCCAGTAGCCCTCTCACTCAAATGGACAGCGTGCCTTACCAGCATGTGGTGTCAACAGTTTGTAATGTTTAGAACTATCTCAAGCTTTGCTTGCTTCAAAAAGAATAAAACTACGGTCCACACATGAAGATGTTCTTTGTCGCTGCGATGATGTCACAAGAAACATGCAGTGAGGCAGCACGGGCATATCCATCTTCATGCCAAGCACTTTGCAAAATCGTTTAATGTCTTCGCGCCTGTTACGCATTCTATGCGCCACTGCCCAAAGCCACAAGAATAATGGCACCCAGCGCCGACCATAACAGGCAGTCCCCCTTTCTAGTGGTACCTCTTTTAGTATTCATTTTTTCTGATGGGAGTGCCAAATAATTTACCAGGTGGGTCGAACGTCAAGAAATAATTATTACTGTCCTGAACGCTTACGAAATAATTACGCGACGCTTCCCCCATCTGCTTCACATGTTCATCCAGAAAACATGGAAGTGGTAGTAGTATAAATACGCGAGTAGCCACGATAAATAAAAGGACAAGGAAGGATAGCCCCACTTTCTTCCACCGAATTTGGTAGTATCGCACAGTGCTACGGACCGCGTGCGAAATGGATGAGGATGTCAATCGCGTTGCCAAGTTTAGCGCAAAACGCGGAGAAGACTATAGTTTATGGTCAATGAATTGTGGAACACTTTAAATAGAACTCCTCCAGTGGGATCTCTATTTAAAGTGTTCCACAGTTTGCCTAAATGTACGTGTCAGATAGAAATGGTTCTATCTGACTCACACGTAATCACACTGGTGTCCAGGATCCATTGCAGCGCTCTGCAGCGAGGTGCATTCAAGTTGACATTGTGATGTGATGACTGACGGACAGGTGAGGGCGCATTACGTGTCAACACTCCCCCTCGAACTCGGCTCCGTGGCCTTTTCTCTGAGATGCTAGTAAAAGAACAAGAGCATTTAGGAATCAAAATTTGCGTTAACAATCAAGGTGCGATGAAGGTTGCCTCTAATGCGATACTTAACGAGCGATCGAAACACATTGAGGTGAGGTACCATTTTCTGCAGCATCATGTTAAGAAAAAGAACGTCCGACTGGAATACATCAACAAAACTGAGATGATCGCTGATGTCATGACAAAATTACTTCCGACGCAAAAGCACTCCTTCTTCAAAGAACAGATGGGAATGATTAACCAACGGAGCTGAGTTCGAGGGGGAGTGTTGACACGTAATATGCCCTCATCTGTCCGTCAGTCATCACATCACAATGTCAATTTGAATGCACCTTGCTGCAGAGCGCAGCAATGGATCCTGGACACCAGTGTGATTACGTGTGAGTCAGATAGAACCATTTCTATCTGACACGTACATTTAGACGAAGTGTGGAACACTTTAAATAGAGATCCTACTAGAGGAGTTCTATCTTGAAGGAAAGTAACTCCCTTCAACCGACTAAACGTCTACACCCGAATACCGCAAATAGTCTGGGTGGGCTAATAGTGTGGATACACATATTAGTATAGGCTGCAGTAACTTCTGTGAGGTGTTCTTTATTGAAAATGCTTTTACTGTAGACTACACTAATAATTACTTCACGTATATTAGTGGAGACGCGCCAAACAAACACGAAGCGAAACCGAAACGGTCCCTCAGACACAGACGTTGGCGGGAAGCTCTTGTATCCGAGTTCATACCTTTCTAAGCACATCAAAGGGGTAAAAAAGCTCTATAAAAGCCTCATTATCTCGACACCTCCAGACAACAATCGCAAAAACTATCACCGAAGTCTTTGTCCTGAACATGGACTGCTCTGCATTGCCTATTATTCGGGCTCTTAACCGAGCTACTACCAACACATCTATAGCCGCAATCGCCTGTCTCACCCCTGCAAATGCCTCACATGTCCCCATGACACCCCTCCATAACCGCCACACCCCCTCTCTCCTCACGGCTCCAATCCCGAACTCATCCCTTCCCCCTCCTGCCAACGGCACCCAATCCGCCCGGGCATCTATGAATGCTACACCCTTGGCCCCTGTACCGACCCGAGCACTACAAAATTTACTAACCCATGCTGAGCGTATTCGTGTTGTCACATGGATGGTTGACGCCGCAAGCACATATGGCGCGGGACACATTGCATCGCGTGCCATTCGTCGCTTCCCCATGCTGTTCAGAGGTAACGCAAAGGCGAACAGCGGGAAGGCGAACAGGCTCTGGGCGGCGCGAGAAGAATTTTTGTCCTATTCGAGAAGTGTGGACAACCGTGGCATACCCCTTTTGATAACCCGGGTGACAAGAGTGGGATTCGAACGACTGTATATCAAGGCTCGGACGGGAAGAGGGCGCAAACGTGCCGGTTGGGGTGAAGCTCTGCATATTGCGCTTCTGGAAGATTTTGATAGGTTGCGGAAGACAGGATTGAGATTCAGTGCTAAGTTGCTACATCATCTCGCATTGCATCTCGTGAAGGAGTCCAGAAATGTAGATTATCATGTAAATATGATAGACGAAAAATCCCAAAAATCAATTGTCGATATGATAACTGCACGTTGGGTACAGGGGTTCATGAACCCATATCATATTGTCAGCAGAGCGCAAACTGGGAAATTTATGGTGTCAGCAGTGAAGCAGGCACAGATTGAGCGAGATGTTGCGTTCCACCTCGGAGTCGTTGCTAGGGATTTTCGCTCGGGTGCTATTGACGAGAATGATATCTGTAACGCAGATGAAACGCACTTCCTTATCAACATCGATAACAATAGGACATTGGGGAGGTGTGGCGACTCAGAGGTTAAATATTCTGATGTTGTCTCTGGCTCTGAGGGAATGACTATGATGGTAAGAATTTCAGGCGGTAAGGACGCAATTATTGAAGCTCCGTTTATGATTTTCCAAAACGCAAATAGAAGTTATCCTATACAACGGGTTCCTGACAATATCCTCGGGGTTTCGTACCGTTATAGGCCTAAAGATTGGATGAATAGAACCGTCTTCACCCAGTACCTCTCCGAGAAAAAGGTCATCCGGCCTCTTCCTCATGGCCGCAAGCGTATTTTGTTTGTAGACAACTGCAGTGGACATGGAGCATCTACAAATTTAGCGGCGGCATTGAATTCTATCAACACTGAAATGCGATTTTTCCCACCCAATGCGACCGATTTCATCCAGCCAGCGGACTCATTTGTTATTCAAAAATTAAAGGATGCATGGAGGTCGCGTTGGGATAAGTACAAGATGGAGGTGATCATGAAGGACGGGTTTGCGCCGCGTTCAGGGAAAATTCCTAACCCAGGCAAATACTTTTATCTTCGTCTTGCTGCCGCTGCAGTTCGCGAGGTCAATGCTATGCGCGACAGAGACGGCATTCGTTTCGCACGAAAGGCGATGATACGGACTGGTCTTGCTTTAAATATCAATGGGCAGTGGGAGGAACGACAGCTTTTCCCGAAGCTGCAGGAGATTGTTAACAAATACCGAACACACTTTGAGGGAGCACCAGTTGTTGATGACCTATAAAGAGAATAACTGCCGACGAGGTATGTTGCTCGTGATTTGATTGGCCCATTCAGTAAACGAGGAAATAGTGTAGCCTGCACTATTGTAATATATTTAAATAATTAGTCTATGCTAATTGCGTTTGTCCTGCATATAGTGTCGTTGCACATATTAGCATAGGCTGCAGTAAAATCAGTGAGGGCCTGTTTTGGCGTTGAACTTTGAATAGTATAGCCTAGGCTATTTGCGATATTCGGGTGTAGCTTCTACTGTGTACCGAGACGCTCTCAGTAACAAGCGCGTTGCCAAGTTTAGCGCAAATGCGGAAAAGACCATAGTTTATGGTCTATGCGAATGGAAGCGTTGCTCGAATCAAGGGGACTTTTGGAAGTCGTGCTACGAGACACATCAGATGGGCCAACAGTTTTGCAGAGCAGTGCTGAGTACAAATTGCGAATGGCAAAGGCTAGGAGCCTGATCGTCCAGGGTTTGGGAGATAAACCATTGCATACAATTTTATCAGAGAAGAAAGATCCACCGCGATGTATAAAAAGCTCAATGAACGTTACGCAACAAAAAGTCCTGCATCAAGAGTGCAATTGCAGACAGAGCTGCATTACATGAGATATAAACCTGGAAAGTCAATGTCCGAATACATTGACGAAATGGAGAGCATATTCAATAGATTGGAGTCTATGGATAGTACAGTTCCCTCATCGCTTCAGGTGGCAATTTTGCTGGCTAGTTTCGGCAAGAAGGAAAAATCGCCATTTGGTTCTGTGGTTTCAGCCTTGCAGACTTTGAAGGATGACGATTTAACCTGGGATTCAGCAACAAGCAGATTGCTGCAAGAGTATGGGTCAATGCAGAGTTTCGAAAATGACAAGCAAGAAAATGATTTCTTAGACAAGGCGCTCATCGGAACGAAAGAAATTATTTGTTTTGGCTTTGGTAAGAAAGGACACATAAAGCGGAACTGCTGGCATTCTAAAGGAAACCCACATAACAGATACAAAAATAATAACCAAAACTCCAGCCACCGACGTCAGTTCCATGAGTACGAAGAACCACATGAGGAGAATGCAATGACGGCACGATCAATCAACAGAGATTTTGTGGACAGTTTTATTGTCGATTCCGGAGCCAGTCAAGACATGGTACACAGGTATTTTGGAAACGTTAACAACTCCGTCAAGAGTACAGTAATTATTAATAATTACTCATTTCCATTACTAGAGATAAAATCAGAACCACATCCCGCCGAAGATAATTTTCTGCCATCTCCAATTGGAGATTTTATCTCTAGTAATGGAAATGAGCCACAGACGGGCATTGCCTTAAAAACGTACTGTACGTTCCGAAACTTGATACTACCCTAATCTCTTGTGATGCGTTAAGTCGTGACGGCTACTTGTGGTGTAATGCGCTTGGTAGGCAGCGGGCAAGGTCGAAGACCCTCACGGCACGAAAACAAACAAACGAAATAACCAAAGCCGCCGGCGGCGCAATGCCACCGAGTGTTCGGAGCTCCCTTTCCCTTTATGCGAGCTTGCGGCCCGCGGTAGCTCGAATCCCAAAAAGGGGGGGCAAAGGAAGAAAAGCCCGGCCCGGGACTATAGGTGTGGTAGAGACTCGAAAAGGCAAATACTCGACGAGTGCGGGGGTGTCTAGGCAGACCGAAGCCGCTGGGTCGTAAATCCAATGCATCGACGGTGGGGTCTGTATTCACGACACGGTAAGCTCGATAATTACACGCGTCTCGGAAGCGGTGATTTGTCGGTTTCCGCACAGTGACACCCTTCACCTTGGGGCCGAAGGTCAGTTGTGGAACCGTGAATGCATCGCCTTCGGAGTCCGAATCGGAGTCGGTTTCTGAAGCTGAGGGCGGGGATCCACCCGAGTAATCAGAGTAATTCTCGGGGTCTGGTCGGCTTCCGTGGCCGAGCTTGTGACGGCGGGCTTCGGTCTTGACCTTCTTGTCGCGGGACGATCTTGGCGACGGACGTCGGGCGGCCGCTAGGTCCGGGATAGGATCCCGTTGTCCCTCCATCGTCAGGGGATCGGGAGCGGGATCCCGGCGGCCGTGAGAACCGACTTGGTGACGTCCGCGAATAGTAGATTTTCGTCCAACGGTTGTGTAGTGTAGTGCAATACAGGGCTCTACAGGGGGTGAAGTGAAAGGAAAATAATTGGATATGACAAGTAGTCCGGGTTGGGGGACACACGTGGGAATAATTACACAGTTTTAATTTTTTATTATTTTATTTTATTTAGTTAATTAGTTGGCATTAAATTTGTTGACATTATATTCGATGTAGGATCTAGCACCGCGAGCTACTGTAGTGGCTCCGGCCGGGCGATATATACCTTAGCCCACTGACCACCAAGTCAGTAAAGGTAACCCGAGTTGCCAGAGTCTGATATCGCCTTGGTCGAAGTCTGTCTTTCACAAGACTTTCCCTTCTACTACAGATTACTTTATCCTTTTCGCTCAGGGGTTCCTTTTCCTTTATTTCCCTATCCTTTTCAATATCTTATTCTACCTATTTCCCTTATCTTATGTTGGTACCATCGGTATTGGTTGCGACCGAACCGGTGTAGGTGTCTTGGCCGTCGGGCGACACAGTTGACGTAGCGCTGCTACTGTGACTTATTTTCCGACGGATACTGTTGCAACGACGTCTCCCTCGAAGGTCTTTGTCGTGTGTACAAGCCAATGTTGGTGCCATCGGCCTCGGTTGCGACTGAACCGGTGAAGGTGTTTCGAGCCATCGGGCGGCACAGTTGGTGTAGCGCTGCTACTTTCATTTCATCCCGTCGGGCTGCGTTGCGACGCCCCCGTCGAGGGCCTTGTCGCGTTACAAAGTGCCAAAGAGGCTCAACGAGCATTGGTCTTACAACCCAGTGGAACCGGGGTACCTACGTACACGCCCCACCCCACACTCGTCGAGCAGTTCTCTTCGCAAATCTCTACCTTATCGATCCCGGGCTGGGCTGTTTCTCTGTGCCCCCCCTATCAGGGATATGAGCTACTACGAGTCGCAAGCTCGTTTAAACGGAGAAGGGAGAGTCGGACACTCCGTAGCGCTGTGCCGTCGGCAGTTGTTCTTCTTGTTGCTGTTGTTGTTTTTGCTGGACCATCGGACCGCGATCTCTGCCTGACCAGCGCATTGCACCACACTGATTTAGTTAGCCAGGCTGGCTTCCCCTGAAGCTGCGACGAAGGACAGCTGTTAGAAACATGTGCAAGCGGAGAAACGCGTTGTTAGTGTCTACAGCGTCTCTACAGGAAGGGGCTCGATGGACGAGGGACATGAATAGAAGGACCACACGGGGTAGACAGATGCCTGGAATGGAGGTGAATATGTCCGAGGACCGGATGGGAGACCTGAGGAGGTCTTCCACTGAGGGCATAGGGAATGTGTCGACACGTGCGGCATCTGAGAGAGTGCTTGGTGTGGTCTGCTGAGAGTGCGGAGAAGTGCCGAGTATTGGTGTTGGAAGGGAAGCGGTGGGGCGTTTGGCCTGGACGGTGGGGGCAGGAGTTGGGGGACTCACTGTGATTGGTATTGCGTGACCGCGAGGCCCGCTCGTCCTGGGTCCTGGCGGCCACGAGGCAAGTGAGAGGGGGGAAGCTTGGCTGAGAACGACAAAGGACGCTTTCGGAGAATATTTCCGGGTGATAGAGAGGCATGAAAGGCCATCCGGGTCGGAGCTGTTGGTGGGCGGGTTGGGCAGTCGGCTAGGGAGGGGGGAGGGCTCATTTCGGGGGGGCGGTGCATAGGAGACGGGGAGACTGTATGAAGATCAGAAGGCGCGATAGGAGAGGGAGGGCGTGCATCGACGGGAGGAGATGTTTGGGCCGTCGACGGCATAGGGCGTATCGCCGCAGCAGGGTCCTTCGAGCCAGCTGCTTGATTCGGGAATGCGGAAGCATGGCGTCGAGGTGTGCCATGTCGTACGTCATGGGCATCATTTGGGAGCGCTGCGGCAGCAGAGGTTGGAAAAGCATTGTTGAGCGGGGTTGCGACGGAAACATTAGGGGGTCCGCGTGCGAGGTGTTGTGTGATGGCGTGGACGTGAGTCTGCAGGGTCATCGCCAGAGCGACGGGGACTGGAATGGGCACCGCAGTAGGGGTGCGGCGGTTGAGGAGGCGGTGAGCCTCGCGGGTGAGGCGACACGCGACGCCGGCGGCAGCGGACGGATCGATTTCGGATGCTGTGTCAGAGATGGGGGCAGTTTGGATGGTGAGGTCCTCGTATATGAGCTTAGCGTGAGCGAAGATTCGGGCAATGGAAGGGGTGGCTGCAGCGAGGAAGTAGATATATGTCCAGAGTGCGATGCCAAGGATGAGTACATGGGGGGGAGCATGACTTCAGCAAGCTGCACACCTCGTCGAAGTGCGGATTGAGCAGCTTCGAAGGACGGGAACGCGGCGTACTGAGAATCTGGGGCGAAGGCATACGCAGTGACAGCTGGAGGCGGAACTACGGGCTCACCAGTGCGGGTGTGGTATAAACCCGTGCTACTCTAGTACTCCTTTTCGCGCGACTCGTGCACACGCGTATCTAGATTACACAAGCAGTCCGACGTACAGTACGAAGCTCTATGTACACCAGCCAAACTCACTTTGATAACGACAGGCACACACGTGGACCTACCACCACATCTGTACACGTGTGCACCACGACCCGGCCGCACGAGTTCTAGCCGTTAGATCTCGACCGCGATCTAGTAGTATATAGTGTCGTTGGGGCTTGCGCCGGGTGAGTTTGGGGACAAGCAACCAAGGACCAAGGACGCAGTCTCGTTCTGGTTTTTGGGCAGACATTCGACTAACCCTTCCTCGTTCACGCTCTCTCGTCGTCTCTCGCTCGCGCCCTAGGACCCTCGTGGCCGCGTCGCGTGTTGCCTCCGCGCTTCCGCGCACGGTTCGCTGGCCGTGTGTTAGCCCCGCTGGGTCGAGAGCACTGCGTCGTTCGCCCCTAGATTCCGAGGTTCGCGAGCACCCCTGCGTTTTACAGTCGCTCACCAGTCTCTACCACTTCCCCCGAGCTCCACGTACACGACCCCACGAACGATCCTTGTTTTAGCACGTGTTCCTCGGTTCGTGTTCTACTACACGGGGGTCCAGGCGGATCGGGTTGCCGACGGTGCGGACTAGAGTGCGGGCTTCTGCGATTGTAGCTCCCGAGACTGACGTAGGATCTGCAACTGCGGCGCCGGCAGCAGCGAGTGTAAGGACGGGGAACCAGGGCTTGTGCGGACATTTGGCAAATGCAGAGGGGCAGGCAAGACAAACGGAGAAGTGGAATGTTGCAGGCAGTTGTGTAGGAGTGGGAGGCAGAGCAGCGCGGGAAGCATTTGCGTGAGCAGGAGGGGAGATGGAGCGGCGAGCAGTGTGGTATGACCCCCCCTGGGGGCTTTATTTTAGATTAGATCAACTCAGAATCGGATCGGTTACTGTAGGGCTCGATGCTCTACAGTACCACCACGTGTACCCCCGAGTACAGGGGGCGCACGTGCACACGTGTACGCGCGGGACCGAAGAGCGCACACACACGTGTACTGTCAGCCCCGATGGCTGACAGTATTACAGTGTCGACCGACCGCTACAGTACGTCGCTACAGTACATCGGTACTGTACTATTATGATAGGTTATTATGTACATTAAATATGGAGCGGACCGGCGGCGGTGGAGGAAGACAAGCACGGATTTGTCACCCACCGACCGTCAAGGTCCGACTTCCCGCTTATTCTAAGGTAGCGCTCGCTAACTACCTTAGAGCGGCACCGAGCGCGGGTTGAGGACGCGCGCGGTACGCCCACGAGTCGGCTCCGCCTCCGCCCGTCGGTACTGGATCGTTACCCAGTACCGCGCCGGGGCGTCGAGGCGTCGAACCGCTCGCGCGTACCGGCGTCCTCCCCGTTCCCGCTCTACCACGCTACCCGGGCCCGCTGCCCGGTGCCGTTAGCTGGTGTCCCGCTTCACCTCCGTCTTCCCGATCGGACGGGGTCTACGTCGAGCTGTGCATACACCCCTCTCCGCTGGGGGTGTTTATGCTACAGTGGTCTCCCGACCTAGAAGACCCTGGAGTCCGATCTCCGAGAAGACTTCCGCTTCCCTCCGCGAACCGATCGCGTCGAGATGAGCCAGGAGCTCGAGCCCTCGATCCGCTCAGAAGGGGCGGATCTGAGTCCGGCCGCTGTGCAGTCTCCATCCGCCCCGTCGGGCGACGGCGACTCAGGTTCTCGTGACCGCGAACCGTCGCTCGGATCCTCCGAGGAAAGAGCGCCGCCGATGTTCGAACGCATAGCCGAATACATCGAGGAAGTCCTTACTTCCCTTCGGATCGATGTATCGGACCACGTATACACTCGATGTATGGCCGAACTCCGCTCCCTGCGTGAAGGGAGGTTCGATAGAGTGACGCAGTCCTTAGAGAATCTCCGAGCACTGATCGACGAGTTACACTCGCGGATAGTGCTCGTCGAAGACTCCCGTTTCGCCTCGCCCGGACCGTCCGGGCAAGGTCGCCCTGAGAGGCCGACCTCGGTGAGACGACCCGAGGACCGAACCTCTCCGTCCGCAGAGCAATTGGGTGCGTTCGCGCACCTCTCTGCTGAGCTCAACGCCACTCGTCGGCGTGCTCGTGACATGGAACGTACCATGGCCCAAGGGCTACCCGGTGCCCCCTCGAGAGGGCCCGGTGGTACCGTACCTCCGAGCGCCGCCGTCCCCGAAGGTTGGCGTCCGACTGATGCCGCTACCAGTCGTACTGCAGAAGGAAGCCGTCCTCCGATAGACGCGAACTTCGCGTCTGAGACCCAAGCCTTGCCGCCTATCGCTGGAAATAGGCGGCAAGTGGACCGCGTATCGTACGCGGACGAAAAGGACCGTGGAGGAGCCGCCGGCGGATCCGGAGAACCGATGTTCTCCGTCGATCCCCGCTGGGGCGGCTACCCGCCGGCGAGTTACGCCGAGCATCCAGGTCCGGTAGACGTCCGTACGCTACCGGTTACCTCCTTCGGCACGCTGGGTCCCGCTGAACCCGAGCTCGAGCCGGTACATACGATGATCCAAGAGTTCAGCGCCGTTGCTGACTATCGTATCTACCGCTTGGATAACACCTCGAGGCTCGTTACCTCGGGTGACGCGGGACGGATCGCGAAGTACGTCCAACGCTGTCGTGGGATCCGTCCCACGATGCGCAGCTTCGACGGTACCGATCCGATCCAGCTGCTGCCGTTCTTGAAGGATATCCGAATCACCTTCAACTCGCAACACCTGACCGAAGGTGTTGCGGTGTGAGTCCTCGCGCACTTCCTCGAGCGCGAAGCGGAGCGTCTGTATACGAGTTATACGATGCGTGGCCTCCGCGCCGGCCAGCTCCACGACGACGTGAGCTGGCCGGGGCTCGTGAATCAATTCTTAAAACGCTACCTCACGAACGACGTGTTAGGTGAAGCGTACGACGCTGTCGCGACGGCGCGACAGCAATCGCATGAGACGGAAAGCACGTTTGCTGACCGACTCGAGACTGCCGCGTTCCGATGCACGGCAGTCTTCTCCGAACAGTCCCTCGCGCACTACTTCGTGCGGGGACTGGCACCGGCAACCCGTGCCGCAGTATCCGAAACTGTGCAAAGGCTGCCAGGCAGTCAGAAGACCGATCTTCCGACCATCCGCCGTATCGCCACGGCGGAAGGTACAACGTACCGCGCCCGGCGCGGTTTACCTCTGCCGGATTCGAAACCGGCAGGGAAGGCTGGCAGGACTACGAAGTCCGCCGCGAAAAGTTCGCCCGCCTCGACCCTCCATATCGGGGAGGATGAGTGGCAGGCCGACCCTGTCCTCATTACGCAAGGAGCAGGGCCCGTGGGGGCACGAACCCCCTCACCGATGTCGACCGGAACGACATCGAGTTACGCGACCGCATTCGCGGCCACTCCGAGAGTGGCAAGGGGCACGGACCCCCGCGTCGCCGAGCTCGATATCTCGAGTCAAGATAGGGGAAGCGCCTCGCCTCGCGTGCCCCTCCTCACCGATGAGGAGGCGCGGCACGCGGCGACCTTTGCCTCAACGGACGGCAGCGCGTACGTGTGCTGGCTATGACGTACGTACGGGCATGCCATGTACGCGTGCCCGTTCCTGTCGCCGGAACAACGAATGTTCACGGCGTACAGGAACTACCGCTACCAGATGGAGACGCGCCCCGGTGCGCGTAATCTCTTCCGGCAAGCGGTGGGCGAGGGCCGTCCCCTGCGTCAAGGTATCCCGAACCGAACGGGTGGGGGCGCACGCTTCGCCCCCCCTGGAGGCAGGTACCGTCGTAACGAAGTCGATCGTCGGGATCGACCCGCCTATCGCCAAGCGGACACAAGGTACCCGCGCCAAGAAGAGAGAGGGGACCGAGACCGTTCTCGGTTACCCCAGCAGGTACAAAATGGGATAATGTACCTGGAAGACTGGGTAGAGGATCCGTACCCTCTACCCACGGAGGGTCACGAAGGAGAGCCGACTCGCTTCGTCCCCCATATCCTGCGACGACCGGACGCCGCAGGTCAAGGCCCGGAAGTACCCGAGTACTTCGCCAAGGCCGCCGAGCCGCAGTGGGGGAGTCGTCCCGACCCACGCGACAGGCTACCGGAAGAAGACCTGGCCGTCGATAGCCAGGAGGTTAGCTCCGATAGCACGGGTAGTTTGAAAAAAGGGTAAAGACGGCTACGTACACGCGGTCGCGTCAGCCGTCTTTTCCCCACGAACTAGACCCGACCCCGCGTGCTCGCCAAGGACACGGGGGGTATTGTCCGATAATACATCCCCCGCTATCGGAGGCGAGCACGGGAACCCCTGTAATGCCGATACAGGAGGGAGCACACGTCGAGGCCTCCGAAGGCCCGACGTTAGGGGAACAAGACACCGGGACAGCCGACGTCCCGGTGAGGCGTAACGATGGCGCCGGGGGCAACGACGACCGAAAAGGTTCGGTCGACCCCCTGACTCCCGCGAGCCCAAGGTCGCCGGAGAAAAGTCCGTGTCGTACGGACTCGAGTAATCCGAGGGGGGTCACTGATCCGGCGACGCCCCAAGGAAGGGGGAGAAGGAAACGAAAGCGGGGCCAGCAACGAAATCGAAGGCCCCGGCGGAACGACCTCACCGATAAGGTCACCCCGAAGGTTGTCGACGGCGTCATTTGCCTTCTGACGTCGAAGATCTACAACGTCCTCGGCTCGATAGCCACAGAGGGAAATGCATTTAAACCCTGCACGATCGCCGTTGATACGTGCTCGGGGTGTAATCTGGTGAGGAAGGCCGACCTTACCCCCGATTGGACGCGTTACGTCGTGCACGACGCACCTCTGCCACGATTGGCAGGCGCGAATAGCAACCCCCTCAAGCTTTCGGCCGTCGTCCGCCTGGCGGTGCGGTTGAGGAACACGGTGTTCCGAATTCCGTTCGTAGTCGCGGACCAGCTCGCCGTGCCGGTCCTTCTGGGCACGGCCTTCATCGATACGCACGTGCGATGTATCGACATCGAAGCTCAACGAATGGAGCTACGCCAAGGCGGTTCCGTCGCCATCGTCGACGGAAAGGGGGAGTCGACTCCCCCTACCAGGCGACACGGGCGACACACGGGTCGGCCAGACGTACGCGAGGAGGCCCCGCAAGCGATCCGAATCGCCTGCTGGGTTACCATCCCCGCGAGGTCACAAGCCCGCGTGCGTGTGACAACCTCGGGGAGGGGCCTCGTGTTCCTGGAACCCAAGCCCTCACTCCAGCACCGACATGGAGTGAGGCTGACGAATGGCGTCGCGGAGGTCCTACCGAATCAGACCTTCGACGTCATCGTCGCGAATTTCTCAGGACGAGAAAGGAGGCTTCCGAAGCACACCGTCGTAGGATACGCGAAGCGCAACCCCCTCGCGATCCTCACTCCCGAACGTAAGGTCGCCGATGGGATCGCGCACGCGCTACACCTGACCGACTTGACCGATCAAGTCGGTGGGGTAGGAGTTGGCCGATCCAACTCCGACGATAAGACTACCGCCGGGGGCAGGGGGGTCGACCCGGACGAACGGTCACCTTTATGCCAACCGACGGCGAGGGGTACTGTACTCCCCCAGCAAAAGGAACCCGAAAATCCACCGATGGATTGGGAAAAAGAGATCGACCTGTCATACATCGACGATGACAAGCTCCGTGGCCACGTACTCGAGATGCTCCGTAAGCACTCGAGTCTGTGGAGCGGTGCGCTTGGAACGATCCAAGCCACGGAGCACCGCATTCCCCTCGAACCGGGAACGAAACCGATTCGTTCTATGCCCTATCGGAAGGGCCCGGCCATGCGCGAAATGGTCGCGAAGGAGGTCAACAAGATGTTGAACGCAGGGGTTATCGAACCCGCGAGCACCGAGTGGGCGTCCCCCGTGGTGCTCGTACCGAAGAAAGACGGCTCTCTTTGGTTCTGCGTGGACTACCGGCGTCTCAACGCGAAGACCGCAGCGGATTCGTATCCGCTGCCACGGATGGACGACTGCATCGACTCGTTAGGAGATGCAGCCGTCTTCACCACGTTGGACTGCAATTCCGGTTATTGGCAGATCCCGGTCGCTCCGGAAGACCGGGATAAGACCACGTTTACGACGCACATGGGCACGTTTCGCCACTTGCGCATGCCGTTTGGACTCAAAGGGGCACCGGCAACCTTCTAACGTGCGCTCGACATAATACTCTCCGGAGTCCGCTGGCAAATATGCCTCGTCTATCTCGACGACGTGATCGTGTTCTCCCGTACGCACGGAGAACACGCGAGGCATCTCGATACCATCTTGAGCTTACTGCGGAGTTCCGGTATCTCCCTTAAGTTCAAGAAGTGCAGCTTCTTTCAACCGAAGGTACACTACCTGGGGCACGTCATCTCCCCAGGTAAGTTGAGCGTGGCCGATACGGCGGCCGACGCCTTCCGGACGTTCACGTTCCCGAGGACGCTGACGCAGGTGCGCTCGTTCCTCGGGGCGTGTAACGTATATCGCCGCTTCGTTAAGGGCTTCTCAAAAATAGCCCGTCCGTTGACGGATATGACGCCCAAGGATTCCGATCCTGACTTCTATAATCCTGCCGAGGATCAACTCCAGGCGTTCGAGAACCTTAAGGAGTGCATGATCGCTCCGCCGATCCTGGCGTTGCCTCGGCACGGACGACCGTACATGATCGACACCGACGCGAGCGCCTACCAACTAGGCTGCACGCTGCTCCAAGAGCACGACCAGCCAAACGATTGCCGCCCCGTTGGTTATTGGTCTTACTCGCTGAACGAGAGCGAACGAAACTACAGCGCTACCGAGCGCGAATGCTTCGCCGTAGTGTGGGCCGTCCGCACACTACGGCCGTACGTTGAAGGCACAAAGTTCACAGTCCGAACGGATCACGACGCCTTGAGGTGGCTCATGTCCCTCACCGAGAGTTCCGGAAGACTCACCCAGTGGCGACTACGTCTGGCTGAATACGACTTCACCATTCAGTACCGCCCGGGCGCGTGCACCAGGTACTGGACGCCCTGTCACGCCTCGTGTCGCCTCGTGTCGCCGATGACCCTCGCCTCACCGTCGAGGTGGATGATGACATTCCCACCTTCGACGCGGGCACGACCGTTGGAGACGTATCGAACGAGCTCGCGGGCCACGTTTGCATCGCCAGATGCAACCACAAGGTCGAGCACATCTTCGCGACGACACGGAACCAAGCCAGCTCACGAAGAAGGTCGCGCGCCCGAGCGCACGACGAGCCGAGGGGCGACGACGGAGCCCCCGCTCTCCAAGGACCCAATTCGTTCTGGGAGGAGAATGACGAGTTCGACGCCACCGACATCGAGCGCGCCGCAGACCACGAGGCGGGCGCGCCCGACTCTTCGGTCGCCCCTCCGCAGGACGACCTTCCGGCTCCTCTTACGATAGAGGAGATTGCCGAAGAGCAACGCGTGGATGACTTCTGCCAAACCGTTTTGGCACGACAGTCAGAGTCCCGGGACTCCGCGTTCTTCGAGGACCACCAGGGGGTGCTCAAACGGAGACACCCCTTCGACCCTGCTATCATGCAGGTGGTGGTACCTCCGACGCTCCGCGCCAGGCTCTTTAGCCTGTGCTACAACCCGGTCATCGCAGGGCACCCGGGCCAGAACCGTATGTACTACGCACTCCGTCGCGAGTACTACTGGCCCCATCTGGCCGCAGATGTTGCCGCCACGGTGCGAGGGTGTCGAACCTGCGCGATGAACCGAGTCAAGGTGAGGAAACACCTCAACCGATTGAGATTGTTTCCAGCTACGAGGCCACTCGAGAGTCTGGCTATCGACATCTTGGGGCCGCTCCCCAAGACGAAGGCAGGAAAACGGTTCCTGCTCGTGATTACGGACCGCTTTAGCAAGCTGAAGCAAGTCGTTGCGCTCCGCACGATAACCGCATACACCGTCGCAGTTGCGTTCTGCGAGTCGTGGGTGTTTAAATACGGCGTCCCGCGCACGTTGCTGTCGGATAACGGACCGCAGTTCAACGCCAAGTTCTTCCACAGCACGTGCCGTGTTCTAGGGATAACGAATATGTACACATCGGCATACCATCCCCAGACGAACGGGCAAGTTGAGCGATACAATCGAACGATCGCTGCGATGCTACGCAACTACGTAGGCGAGCATCAAGATGAATGGGACGTGTACGTGGGGCCGCTTACGTACGCGTATAACTCTCACGTACACCGCACCACCGACACGACGCCGTTCGAGCTCGTGCTCAGCAGACCACCGCCGGAGTTCTCGCTTCGACGACCCGACGGTGACGCCCCCCCGCCGACAGAGGGGACCAACGCACCGAGGTCCTCAAGACCTTGGATTCGACAATCCAGAAGGCCTACGGGAGCCTGCGTCGGACGCAGGCTCGCTACAAGCGCGACTTCGATAAGCGCATACGACGGATCCACTCGCGACTCCGTCCGGGAGAGTACGTATACCTCAACCCCACTCACAGGGGGAAGACTTCGAACAAGCTCGCGTCCCCCGCGGTCGGACCCTACCGCGTCCTCGCGAACGACCGCCGAACCATCACGATCGATCGTGATGGGGTCACTGAGCGGGTCTCCGCAGATCGCTGCGTATACGCGCCACCGCCGACGGACGCGCCACGGGGGAGCACAACAACCCCAGCTGACCTTGCCGACAAGGTCAGAGAGGGAACTCAGTACGCTGTCGAGCGACTACTGAAGCACCGAGATATGGAAGACGGACCTATCGAGTTCCTCATCAAGTGGGCGGATTACGACACGCCCACCTGGACTGCGCGGACTCACGTCCCGGAGGAGTTGGTGTCTCGTTACGCCCAACGCCTCCGGAGACGCACCAGCATGGACCTCAACTCAAACTTGAACGTGGACGTTCACGCTTGAGGAGGGGGCCCTCAACCGCTCCTTCGCGGATTAAAACGTCAGACTGCACGAGCAGACCGGAAAGAGAGGTGTGAAAGGACAGCTGCCCTCATCGGAGGGTCACGCGATCGGACGACGCCCGACGTCAAGTCGTATTGACGGACAGAGCCGGTTCGAGAGGGCGCCAACGCGCTGGCTCGTATCTGCAGTCAAGCCAACTAACGACATACGACGTCGCCAACAACACGCGAGAGCGAGAACAGCACGTACTGTTTTACGAAAACAAAGCCTCTCGGATGAAGAGGAGAGACCCTGCCGAGACCCCGTAGTCTATCGTCAGGAAAGCCTCCTCCTCATTTCAGTAAGGGAGATGGCCACGCGGATGCGAGACGGTGCGGCAGGACGCGAAGCGACGCGACCGCTCCAGCCTTCTCTACCCGATGAGAGACCCATGGGGGGCAGAACGAGCGAGACATGGAGGAACGTGAGTTTTGCGGTTGCGAACGGAACACGGAGGACGACCTCCGTCGCACAATTATGACGCCCACGCAGACCTTTCCCGCGATCGTTGCCCGGTTAGGGAGCGGAAGGATGGACAGTACGTACCGCCTTACGAATGCCGGATAAAGAACGACGAGTGGGGCGAGAACAATGCGGTCTGCCAAAATTGGAAACGCATAGCCGTCGGTCAGTCCGTGCTGTTCGAAGAGGAACGGCCCACGCGGTAATCCGTGAGACGGGGGGTGGAGTAACAGCGCGGGTCCGGATGCACGCGCAATGGGAACGCGCGAAGTACGCAGCGGATCGGACGACCCCATCCTATAATGGCGAAAAATGGACGGCGAAGTTGACTGCAGCTCGAGGTTCCAAGGGGCACCGACAGCGCATGCCCAATAATAACGCACTTTATGAGGGATAGGAACACTACAAGGACGACTGGATCAGACAAGTACACGTGAGCACCGCTAGTGCAGTACGACAAGCGCCAAGCCCACGCGTTCCATGCCTAGATCACTACCGCCACTACCCCACGAAAATTACGGAAATTAATGAGAAAAATTACACTGACGAACAGGGCACGTGCAGGACGCAGACCGGGCCGCCCGCTGCACGACGTACAACAATACCCTGGCAGCCCCATGAGAGCCATGGTTCCGTACAGAGGGACGCCCCCTCACGGGAAGGAGGGCGTCATACGCCACCGCCCAGTGCTCGAGGCGCGGTCGCTCAAATCAAAAAGGAATATAAGGAAAAACACCCTCTACTGTGCGCGCACGTCTCGTGGAACTCCTACACCCGTGCATCACGAAGAGGAAGCAGCGGGAGATATCCGTGTGCGACTCGAAGGGAACGGACCAAGCCGTGGTCGCGCGAACGCGACGCGACGCGCACACCCCCCTCCCCGCTTCCGAGTCTGACGTTTCATCATTTTTTTTGCGCGTACGCATGCAGGGTCCAAGAGATGAACGCTGGGGGCCGCTGATCAAGACAGCTACCAGAAACGCGGCGAACCGTGCCGGGGGGTGGACGACCTTTGGGGAGAGAGGGGGCCTCGGACGCACGGCGAAGACCCTCGTCGCCCCCGTGGACTTCGACCCGGCGTACACCCATGCCGGAACCAAGAAGGAGTGCTCGCCACGTGCCCTCACGGGACGCGACGAGCAAAGAAATGTAGTGTGGGAGGGACAAGGGTGTGCGCAAAACGACCTCTACGAGAGCAAAGTGCGATCTAAGTACGGAAACGAGGGAGTGTGGGCGAGGCAAACACACGGCGAAAACGGTAACGTGGTTATGTACGTTCGGGGTTGCGCACGCTCTGTGAGGAGCCCTCTGCCGGGAAACACCGTTAAGGCGGACGGACCGACCCGTGACGGCCAGAGTGTCCCACTTCACTTTCCGGAATGGGCAAAGTTTGTGTTTGTGCGTGGAGGGGGAGTAGAAGTCGCCCCGAACGAATCGGGCTTGCCGAATAGTTCTCACCAAAGCTACTCCGACTAGACCTGGCTGTCCCTCGGGCCCTCTGGTCAGAGGTTTTAATTGTCCGTATGAGGCAGGGCGATCGAGAGGATGGAGTCGCCTTGGGCGTCTCGTATCACGCCGCGACCGCAGCCATATGATCAAGAGAGAAAAAAAACTCACTGCAGCGCGTCGTGGCTTAAATCGATCGCAGCCGCCGGAAGGCTTGCAATGGACAAACACTCCCGCACAAAGGGGATCCCCAGTCGTGAGAAGGATTATGCGTCGTCGGTACTGTCTCGGGGTGCCCTGGTGGACACTTACTTGGCAGCAAATCCGGGCATCTCACCCCTTTCGCTGACGTTTACAAGGCACGGGAGGCCCTCGACTCTACGGATCCTACCGGCCGCCTTGGGTTCGAGTACTCTCTGGGACCTCCCCCCGTCGGTGGAGGTGGCCAAAACGACCGAGGCGACGGACGATCAAGGGGGACCTGCTAAGCGGACGAACGCTTGTGCTGGTGCCAAGCACGCCGGAATACGTGGCCGATTCCGCCCGTTGGGCAAGAGAGGATCAGTCGATACACCTGGTGATTTTATTGCGAACGCAGAGGGGATACGACTTTCGAGGTTTTTATCGCGCAGGACGCCACTTTGGGAGCCCCTCGCACAGCTGTGAGAGACGATAGGGACCGAGCGTCGCGAACGCATGTGCAGTTGGCCGAAGAAATGAACAAGGAGGCCGGCCCAGGCTTCACGAGTAGCAATGATGCAACCCTCGTGACCCGCTAGGGGTCAGGATAAGCATGAGGCCAGGCGCGTTTCGGATCCCGCCACATAGTCATACGCGCGGAATGGTCACTATAGCTTTCTGCCCTGAGTCTATCTGGTTCTCGCGACAGCGCGGCATATTCGGGGTAACAGTGAGTTAGGGACTTAGGACGAGAATGACGATGACTTCCGCCTAACCGCAAGCAGTGCTTTCTACCAGTCCTTCAAGTGCTCTGCGATACGCCCGACCGCCGCCGAATGACACGGATGCACACGAGGAAGGCATCGACGTTTCTACACCCGATCCTATCGCTGGGTCTCGACTCAAATCCACCATCGTAATAGAGGCGAAGGGGATTGGGTGGTATAGTCAGGAAAGCTAGAACTGAGGAAGTCCCACAGTACCTCACACCGCCCATACCTCGGGGTACGGTTGCGTGCGTGCTCAAGCGCTCCGACGAAGAGAAAGATGTGCTGAACAGGTTAATGGCACACGCCCCGAGAGCCGTCATGCCGTACGGAACTTACGCGCTGATCCACGGGAGAAAACGGTGAGGGGGCGAAAGATAAACTGCCTGATACCTGGACCACGGAGCAGACGTGGTCACAAGGGTACGCGTCTCTGAGGCGTGCGGTACGCTCATTCAGGGGAAAAGCATGAAGAGCTCGCTTCACGCCTCCCTCACGGGGGAGAGAAGGCTAGAGCGACGTTCGATCGCGTCGCTAGTCGCGCCTCCGTAGGGAGGCGACGAGCAAGAGAAGCCGCTCCACATGCTCCTCAAGCCGGGAAAGAGAGTTGGGGGCCCTCCGGCCAATGGGAGCTCGTTAATTCGGGTATGTCGAAAATTGCCCGTGCGTGCTCCTCAGCCCCGTAGGGACCATTTGGCCAATCGGAGCTCGTCGAATTCCGGTCGAGCCGGACAACCATCTCGTCCGAGCTCGCGCGTTAACCCCTCACCGCGTTTCTCCCCCAGATGCTCCGTCCACTTTGGACCAGACGAGGAGGTCGCCGGCAGAGGGAGGCGACGGGAGGAAAAACGCAGCGGCGGCCGTGGGGAACGCCGCAACACGGGACGGCGGGGCGAGTTCGTGAGACGCCGTGCCACTCCTCTGCGCGTGGCAGCACGTGCCCTCACGGATCAGAGCACATCGAGCTGCACTGTCGAAACGGAAGGAGGGGACGAGGAGTTCACGTCCCCTTGTTGTACGAGTACGACACTCGGCGAACCGCCACCGTGGCTTCCCGCCTCCAATGCGCCCGCTCGCCCGGAACGACCGAAGACAGCACTCCGCCGAGGGTCGCCAACCCTCCGAAGAAGGGAAGGGCCTGAGGAGCAAACACCGACCGCATGTACACTAGAAAACGGGGGAGGCGAAGAAAGCTTTTACGACACAGGAGCGAAGGGGCGGCGCTAGACGCTGCTCAAGGCGGTTAGGGAACGTCCTCCCGGTCATGCCTCGCCGAGGCGGGAGCCATTGACCCCGGCGGACAGTAACCAGGGTATCGACGAATGGCGGTATCGAGGTCTGCCAAAGTCGGCATGGCTGCCCCGGACGGCGCAGCGGCGGCACTCGGGTTGGCCCTGGCGCCGTCTGAGCCGTATGGGTCGCGGATGATACCCCCCGAGGGGGCATAAGGGTCGCGCAGTACCGGCGCGCTCGCGTTGGTCCCGCGCACCCCCGCCGGAGGGGCAGCTCGCAGCTGGTCGCGCTCTTGGCGGTACCGATCGCGATCGGCCGCCGCGCGCTCGTAGGCGCTGGCCTGTACCCGGGCCTCCTCCCGCAAGGAGTGGGCCTCGCGCTGTGATTACTGCCACGCCAAGGAGAGCGCGTCACGTTCCCCGGTGATACGACGCGTCTCCGCGCTCCGGGCAAGGAACCACTCCACCAGTGTGGAGAGGAGAGCCCCCACGGTCCACGACCGCTCGCCGGACGCACTCAGCACCCCGGCGAGCGCGGGGATACCCTCGATGTCCCTCCTTGAGAGACCGAGGTCTCGAACCGCCACCCCCAGTGAACCGGGAACCCCCGGAGGAGGAAGAGGCGGCATCGGAGCCGTCGTTTGGGTTCCCGTCGCGACGTGCGACCCGGCACGAGTGCCAAGAGGAACGGAAGGCGAGAAACAAGGAGGTTGGAGACTCGAGAGGACCGGAGCTGCAGTTACAGCGTCCAAATCGCGGTATCGCTTGCGTCGAGTTCGCCGCGATTCAGACCCCACTCCGCCGCGCTTGCCCGGCAGCTCGACCGAAGTCGAGCCGGCCGTCGGGCGCGCGACGAAGGAGTCGGATGTCAAGTCGTAAGAGAGATATGCGCTCTGGGCTCCGGTCGTGTAGTCGGTCCAGTACCGGTGGTTGCGCTCGCTCACCTCCGCTGCTCTCGTCATGAGGACAACCACGGCGCGAAATGACTAACGGACACGCGCTCGAGAGGGTGTATAGGAGCGTCCGGAAGGCCCGGCGTCACTCGCTCAAGAAACGCGATCGTGTCGGGCGACTGGAGAAACACGCGTCCGTGCGCACCAACCTCGGCCATAAAGGCACTGCACAGAGACAAGGCCCACTCCCGCTCGAAATTATAGACCAACCGGGAGTGGGAAGGGTGCTGCGGGTCGAGACCCGCAAAACCAAAGTGCTTGAGGGCCGGCGGGAGGAGGGGATGGACCCGTAGCTACGGAAAAGACGCCCGGACCGAGAAGGGCAACGCGGGGAAATCCTCGATGGATAAGCCGCGTTCGAAAGCCGCCGAGGAGTAGACGCGCCCGTCCTCCTCGGCGGAGTGACGGTAGACGGACCAGTCGTACTGCGCGATCCCGATGGCATACAAGCGCATTAATGAGCAGGCTGATTTTTGCAGCGCGACCCGAGGCTTCGTGTAGCCGTAGGGGCGCGGAGTCACGTACAGACCGAAGATCTCGGGAAGGAGGAAACGATGAGCGTCGACTGCGCTCCGACTATACAGGACAAACGCCATTTTGTCGATGTAGAGCACCTCGTCAACACTGTCGGCGAATGTGCGATCCCCGGGGATCTCCTCGGGGATCTGATAGACAATGCCGTTGCCGCCCGACACCAACCGCCCAAGGACGGCCGAGGTCGCCTCCGAAAGGCCTACGTCGTGTATCTGCCGGATACGCCGCAAATCAGGGCGAAGCTGAGGGCGTGTGAGTAATTCGCCGAGGGTGATACCGGTACGGCTGTGACGAAGCCAGCCGTACTGTAGCTGCTCGAGAGGGAGAGGAGCAGAGCGCTCTAGAGGTGAGCCGAACCATCTGGTGGTTGACGACACGAGGCCCGCCTCGCCGACCGTACCGGAGCCGCGGTCGCCAACGGGTGCGACGCGCGAACCCGGGGATTCCGGGAACGAGATGCCGGGTCCCTGCGATAAAGGACCCGCACTGCGAGGACGGAGGGCCTCAGAGAGGCCAGCGGGGAGGAGTGACCGGCGCCGCGACGCCGGGGTCCGACTCTGGCCGACGCCGCTCGTCGGCCTCCGACGCTGGCAACGGCGCGGCTCCTGCCGGCGCGAACACCAAGGCCGTACGAGCGGGCCGCGACTTCTGGAACGCGATGACAGGCGCTCCCGTAGGACCCACGGGACCCACGGAGGGGGGAGTAGAGACACCCGCGGCATCGGCCGCAGCGGTGGACAGACCGGTAGCGTCCCCCGACGAGGCGGGGAGCGGAGGTGTCATAACGCGAGGAGCAGCCGGCGCGCGTGACGAGCAAGCGGGCGTGCGCGAGTGGAAGCAGAGGAGTCACGAAGTGGAAAGGAAGGATTATCGGGGAGACAGCACGCGACACCCCTCGCCAAGGGGGATTGCTGCAACGAAAGCTACCACGACACGCGACCGCGGACGGTCACCCATAAGGGGGGGGCCGTGTGGTATAACCCTCCCCCTGGGGGCTTTATTTTAGATTAGATCAACTCAGAATCGGATCGGTTACTGTAGGGCTCGATGCTCTACAGTACCACCACGTGTACCCCCGAGTACAGGGGCGCACGTGTACACGTGTACGCGCGGGACCGAAGAGCGCGCACACACGTGTACTGTCAGCCCCGATGGCTGACAGTATTACAGTGTCGACCGACCGCTACAGTACGTCGCTACAGTACATCGGTACTGTACTATTATGATAGGTTATTATGTACATTAAATATCGAGCGGACCGGCGGCGGTGGAGGAAGACAAGCACGGATTTGTCACCCACCGACCGTCAAGGTCCGACTTCCCGCTTATTCTAAGGTAGCGCTCGCTAACTACCTTAGAGCGGCACCGAGCGCGGGTTGAGGACGCGCGCGGTACGCCCACGAGTCGGCTCCGCTTCCGCCCGTCGGTACTGGATCGTTACCCAGTACCGCGCCGGGTCGTCGAGGCGTCGAACCGCTCGCGCGTACCGGCGTCCTCCCCGTTCCCGCTCTACCACGCTACCCGGGCCCGCTGCCCGGTGCCGTTAGCTGGTGTCCCGCTTCACCTCCGTCTTCCCGATCGGACGGGGTCTAAGTCGAGCTGTGCATACACCCCTCTCCGCTGGGGGTGTTTATGCTACAAGTAGGACGAGGTTGGTCGGCTGCAACGGTCACCCAGGGCCGCGTGAGCGAAGAGACCTGAGCGCGGGTGGCTTGACGAAAAGAGGGCGGAGTTGAGCGCGAGGGCGAAGGCGGAGTCGCGTGCGTATGTGTGGGCGGTGTCGCGCGCGAGTTGTCAAGGCTGGTCTCGATCGCGTTACCTACCCTACGTCGAACGCGCATGGCGCGGCTGTTGTCGTCAGCAGCGGGGAGCGGCGACGGAGGGGAAGCTTAAGTTGTCTTTTCCCTCGTCATTTTCCGATGAACTGCCTCAGCTGGCAAAGTTTGGTACCTGCCCTCTTCGTCGTCACCAATTGTCCTGTTTTACCTTACGTTTTGAGCTATTTGCTACATCTCTACGTTATCTTTCTTCTTCGTTCCTTGTTTGTTTTTCCTTGTTCCCGTGTACTCCTTCTAGCCCACTACCAACAGAGTGTACCACTTCGCGGATACGGCGCATCTACCCGCGACCCGCGCGACACCTCTGAGCTACCTGGATAGAAGGTCCCGAACACCCGTGTGGTGACTGGACAAACCGCTTCAATTACGGAGAGATTTACGCCCTCGTTAGACAGTGTGTTCAATGAACCTCACAGGGGCATGCAATCAAGGAAACCACTAAAACCTGGAAACCCCGATGCGGCATACATACTTTCTGTCTCCCGTAGTTTTTGTAGATTTGGTTGTCAGTTACGTAGCATAGGCCCGTACTGTTGCTTCATTGCCATCAGAATGGACCTAAAGTAGCTGCGCTGTGACTCAGCACTCATACCAGCCATGTAATCCATTTTCTCAAATGAATGGCCCGTCACGAAACGCCGAAGGGGTGATGGGATTGTTTGATCCGTGGTATGGCCAGGTTTCCCAACAGCACAGTTTTTGACGAAACACTGCATACTTCCTCACAAGTTCATTATGCATCTGCTTGTATAGAGGAAGGGTAATGCGGACGGTTGGACGAAAGTGGGACGGTGGATGTGGGGCCAAGTAGTCTGTGAACCAAGAACACGGTTCGTGCTCGATCGTCTTAGAACTGGGCCCGCCTCCGATAAAGCCACGACGTGCGGTCAGTTTTTGATCCGCGGTGATGGCGATGAGTACTGTTTCAATGACGCTGTGCTCATCTTCATCGTCAAATATGTCTGCAATTGTGTCATCGAGGTCCGACGAAGACGAAGAACTCATTACTTGTTGCGTTTGGCTTGGTTGCTCACCAAATCCCACCACAGCAGGTCGCCGTTTTCGACTTCGTTCGCATGAGCATACTGCCTCACTGTGTTGACCAATGGGTATGAAGATGAACCCATGCTCCAACAGCAGGGAACGTATTTAGCACGTCGATGAATAGACATGCGCCTATTTAGCGCACGTTAAATTTTGTAATTCGGTTCCAAAATTTACATATTTATTCGTTAACAATAGACGTGCTCTAAGTGGGTGCATTCCGAAATGGCCAGAACACCAAATTACCAAATATAGACCAATGAAATTGCGACAAATTTGTCGGATTTTCTCCAGATACGAAGATCTGTAGAGGGGTCCCGGACCCCTCTACAGTTCGCCCGTTGCTCCGCCAAATCTCGCGATGCAAATAGGGCCACTCTGAACATTACCCAACATCTACAAGTCGCATTTTCTTCCACCAGGACATGGAAAATTCCCCAGATGCCATTGCCGCCATTGCCGCAGCCGTTACCGCAATAACAACTACCGTCGTCATCCATATGACATCAGAGGAGAAGCTATTTGCGAAGAACCGCTCTCGTCGCCCCCCCCACTTCAAGAGAGCGGGTCTGGTCGGGCCGGTACAATCTGCGAACTCTACAGCGTGGCTTCAACTCCTATCCTGCGGCACGGATGACGACTTTCTCGTGTCTGTCAACTTGACACGAGACTTATTCCTTTACTCTCTCCTTCCCCTATTCGAATCCAAACGCGCCCTAACAAACTACGGTAGCCCTTTTCGCAAAGGTCCAAAGACGACAGGACGCTGTCCTCTTGTCAAAACAGCGGATCTCCTGGGTCTTTCTTTGTGGTATCTTAAAACCAAGAGCGCTATATACCAGCTTTGTCCCATATTCGGCATAACTCCAACAGGTATATCTGTTTGGCTGAACTACATTCTTGAAGTTTTATATCAAGTAGTCACAGACTCGAATTGTGAAGATTTCGATATACGCTGGCTGACTGACGAAGAACAGCTTGAGTCTGCTTCGCTTTTAGAGAGCAACCGTGTTCATGGGCGATTACTTCGCGGCGTTTTCGCAATTATGGATGGTGGAAGAATGCCGTGCTCGGAGTATCTTGATACGGATCTACAGAATGCGTTTTTTGAAGGCTATACCGAACAGGTTGAAGTCACGATCCTATTTGTGTGGAACTTTAGAGGCGAGCTCATCCACGCAGCAATCAACTTTCCCGGAAGTTGGCACGATACCGAACTGGCAGCTGTATCTGAACTCTACCACCCTAAGCTATCAGATGAGTATACGCGTCCTGGAATGGCTGTTCTTGCCGACAGCGCATTTGTTAATACATCAAGAGTGACAAATGGAAAGATAATCCGCCCACGAAAATCTAACGAGGTGCGAGATATACCAAAGTCTACATATCTCGCCGCAGTCGATACTATTTTACAGGCCGCTATTCCTAGTGAGAGACAATCCGCCGAGTGGGGTGTCCGCGTCGTGAAAGGGGCATTTCCTAGACTCAACGTGCAGTTGTCTGCTGACGTCGGCAAACGGCGACGCGTTATCAGCATCTGTTGCCACATGTTCACCTCCCCGTACTCGTCGCGGGGGCTTAATCAGATAAGAACAACATACGCCCAAAAGCAAACCCCCAATTAAATAAAATTACATGATGCGGAGGCCATTGTAAAGCACGTGGCGGCGATAGAGACTTTGGAGGTGAAGTGGGGCGGCGGACGAGGGCCCCCATTCAGACGCAAGTGAAACAGATTCATTTTACCTTTACACACCTCAAGGTCATCATAATTTGTCCTTTGTGCGATCCTACCCCTTCTTCACTAGACGTTCTACTAATCCATGAATGCTTTGATCATTTCATTGGTAGGACGTGTGTTTCCTTTGAACCGTCCCTTGAATTCCTCCCTCATAATCGCAACGACATCCGCTTTCTGAAGTCCGTTGACGGATCGGTCTGCAAGGTTTTTCGAGATTGTACCTAGGGCCCAGTGTAGTGCAATAAGCTACTTGGGAAGCTGGAACGTTGGGTACTGTAGTCCGAGTTGGGGGACATAAGTGTGAAATGGATCACGATATTAATTTATTATTTAATTTTAATTAGTTACCAATTAATTATGTAACATTAGATTAGATTTAGGATTTAGCGCCGAGAGCTACTGTCGTGGCTCCGGCGGGGCGATATATACCTTAGCACTCTGACCACTAAGTCAGTAAAGGTAGCCCGAGTTGCCAGAGTCTGATATCGCCTTGGTCGAAGTCCGTCATTTACAAGACATTCCCTTTAACTACAGATTAATTCATCCTTTGCGCTCGGGGGTTCCCTTTCCTTTTCTTTTATTTACCTATCTTTTCTATCTCTATTTCTACCTATTTTCCTTTATCTTGTGTTGGTACCATCGGTATTGGTTGCGACCGAACCGGTGTAGGTGTCTTTGCCATCGGGCGACACAGTTGACGTAGCGCTGCTACTGTGACCCATTTACCGATGGAGACTGTTGCAACGACGTCTCCCTCGAAGGGCTTTGTCGTGTCACAAGCCAGTGTTGGTGCCATCGGCCTCGGTTGCGACCGAACCGGTGTAGGTGTTTCGAGCCATCGGGCGGCACAGTTGGTGTAGCGCTGCTACTTTCATTTCATCCCGTCGGGCTGCGTTGCCATGCCCCGTCGAAGGCCTTGTGGCGTGACAAGGCGTCGAAGAAGCTCAACGAGCATTGGCATTACAACCCAGTCGAACCGGGGTACCTACGTACACGCCCCACTCCACACTCGTCGAGCAGTTCTCTTCGCAAGTCTCTACCACATAGATCCCGGGCCGGGCTGTTTCTCTGTGCCCCCCTACCAGGGATCTGAGCTACCACGAGTCGCAAGCTCGTTTAAACGGAGAAGGGAGAGTCGGACACTCCGTAGCGCTGTGCCGTCGGCAGTTGTTCTTCTTGTTGCTGTTGTTGTTTTTGCTGGACCATCGGACCGCGGTCTCTGCCTGACAGGCCCATTGCACTACACTCAGTCATAGCATCAACAAACGCAATTAGAGTTTTACCTTCCTTCGGCTTTTTGCATTTGCGGCTCTCCTCCTTCACACCCGATGCGGGTGGGCATTCTTGTGCTCTCTTTCCGCAATCTTCTTTGAAGTTCTGCTTTCATCAGTAATGGTCCCTTCGAGGTTTTCATCATCCGTGTCACCCATGGCATCCCCGAGGGTAACGGTAGCGCATTTTTTTCTAATGTTAATGTTAAACGCTATGTGCTTCGCGCGAAGAACAGAGGGTGGGCGTCTTGCGTTCTCCGTTGGTTCTTTCGTGGCTGCAAGCTTGACGAATTTGCCTGTCAAGGACTCAAGTTCTTTCATTGGTCTGTCATTGTCCATGGCCCACTCATTGTATTTGTTTGCAACCATGCTCCACATATTGTGTCCAAAGGGCTCCACCTTCTACAAAATATCCAACGGAGCAGAAACATCTTGTTTATTGTAGTTCTGTGCGCCGAGGCGTCCTTTCTTGTGATTCCACTTGTTTTCCACCTTTTTCAATTTGCACGGTTTCGTCTCAACTTTCGCCTTTTGCGGTGCTGTTGGTGTTACAGGAGAGGTCTGTTGTGGTTGAACTGTTGCGGGAGGATGTGATGACGTCGTAGCAGGACCAAGTACTCCATGGGACACATGCAATGAGTGATCATTGTCTTCTGAAACCGTCAAATCAATATCCGTATTCCCTGATGGCATAGCCAATTGTAATGTGAGGACTCTCTTTCATATGTCGTATCACGAAGTAGTATATATTTATTGTCTGTGGAGAACCTGCGCTGCGGAGAGCAAGGCCAGTTGTCAACCAAAGATAAATAATTGGAGAGTGATGTTGAAATTATTTACTGGGAGAGAGGGACATGGAATGCTATTTTGAACAATGTTCTCTCGGCACTCAAGGGAGGCACGAGAAAACGATATATAAGGACAAAGTGAGATAGAACAGACAACGAAAGAAGTATCGGCCAGAAAAAAACACATTTTGACACCCACTGTGCAAGTGGTTATGGGCCCAGTGCCATACCTGACTGCCTGAATCCGCTTCTGTTTGTTGTTCTGAGAGCTGTCGCTCTGCCGGAGTTTGGATTGTTCGTTTTTTGTTTGCTGACTTCTAACAATGGAAGAGACAAAGAAGATATTCGAGTTCGAAGGAGAAGAGGGCGAGGATTTTCACATTTTGTCGGCGCGCACTGAAGCCGCGTTGGAGGCCAAGCATGTTCTGTCTCCTGTACTGACAGATATGGTCGACGCTGAAGATATGACTTCCGTTTCTCAAGCAGACAGAATCTCGATCGCAAGAGCTAAGGCCATAATTAATCAGGGACTCGGAAACAAACCCTTGAGGTCGGTGTTGCCTGTGAAAGACAATCTTTTTAAAACATGGAAAGATTTAAAGGAGAGATATGCAGTGTCAAACCTAGTTACAAAGGTGCAACTTCACAAGAAGCTAGCGCGCATGGAGTACAAAGGACAGACCATGTCGGAATATGTAGCCGGTTTCGAGGACATTTTTAATCAGCTCTCTGCTATGGGTACGGAGCTCGCGCAGGACATGAAGATAGCAACATTTCTTGCTTCGTTTGGAGACAAGTCAAGATCGTCGTTTGGGCATGTGGTGACAGTACTGCAGTCGAAAGACACCACTGTATCCTGGGAACTTGTCTCTTCGACTCTCTTACAGGAGTACGAAGAACAAATGGGGGCGTCCCCGGCAAAGGATGTTACAGGTAAGAGGCCGATCGATTCAACTATAGCACTAACTGCTTCGGGACAGAAACCGTTTAGAAGAAAGTGTAACTCCTTTCCGAGGAGGGCGTTTAAGGGAAAAGATAGACGCAAATGCTGGGAGTGTGAGAAGACGGGTCACTTTGCCCGTGATCACAAAAATGGAAAGAGAAGTGTCAATACCCAGGACTCTGTGTTTGAAAGACACGCAAATCTTGCGACCATGCTGATGGCCGTCAGAAAGAACAAAGGTGACGCTACACAGCTCCTGGTAGACTCTGGAGCATCGGACAACATGGTCAATTACGCTGATTGGCTTATTGATATGAAGGAGATATCGGAAAAGATGATTGTAATTGGCAACGGAGACTGTGTCAGAGCGACACACTGCGGGACAATGGTCCTTGATGTATCAGTTGGAAGTGGAAGTACTGTGATTCGTACAGTAGAACTGAGGAACGTTTTGTTTGTCCCGGAACTGAAGGCGAACCACATCTCTTGCTCAGCTGTATGCAGGGATGGCCACACTCTGACTTTCAATCGAGGTGCTTGTGAATTGTGGAATCAAGACTGTATTGAAATGCAAGAGGTACGGATTGGAGGACTCTATATTGTTTCTGCCGCACTGAAGAAACCAAGTATCAGGGTTGCTATGGTTGCGAATAAGATGAAGGAGCTTTGGCATCACAGACTACGGGATGCGTGCATTCCGAGCATTGAACAGCTTGCGAAAAAAGGTGCTGTTACGGGGCTGGACCTTAGCTCCAACATCAAGAAACCAAATGACTGTGCGGGGTGTCCTGAAAGAAAACAGCACAAGCTAGTGTTGCGAAGGAAAGAATTCCGCTCACAATCAAGAGGAGAAGTGATACACAGCGATATTAGTGGAAGAATGGCCGTGAAGTCACTTGGAGATGCAGAGTACTACGTAACATTTATTGACGAGTACTCAGGGTACATTACAGTATATTTGATATCGAAGAAGTCAGATGTTGTCGACAAGCCCCGGCTTTTCCGTCCATGGTTTGAGGGCAAGTATGACTGCAAAATTAAGACTTGTTGCAGTGTCATGGTGGTGGGGAGTACATCGGCTGTGATGGTTATCTCAGAGAACACAGTATCAAACCCCCAGAAAAGCCGTCATACTGTCCTGAAGTCAACGGAATGGCTGAGAGAGTGCGAGGGCAATGCTGCGCCATTCAGGATTGCCAAAGACCTTTTGGGCAGAAGCTGTTGCCGCTGCAGTTGATACCCGTAACTGTTTCCTTTGCCCAAGAAATGATTCCACAACCTCTTACGAAATGCTCACTGGAAAGAAACCACGGGTTGACCACAACCGTGTATTTGGCAGCAGGGCTTGGGTACACGTCCCAAAGACTAAGCGCACTAAATTGGACTCAAAATCGAAGGAAGGAATCATTGTAGTATGTACGGAGAACAGTCAGTACAAAGTTTGGCTAAGAGACACAAAGGCTCCTGTAATGGCAAGATATCTCTGCGTAATTGAGAATGATTTCCCAGAGAAGAGTTGGTTCATGTCTGCTAGCACGGAATTAGTGGACGACGCGGACCTTACAGAAGAATGCAAACCACCTGGGGAGATCCGTGACAACCAAGATCAGATTGATACCAGCAGTGTAAGTAGTCGCCCCCTGACACAAAACACGTCAGTCACTCCTGGACCAGTACAGGAGACGTTGACGTATACTACAGCTGTTTCTTCGACACATGAAACAGAAAGGGAAGATGCAAATGAAGCCCTACGCAGTAGTCAGGTCACGAAAATGGGTCACTCTTTGAAACAAGTGGCATGGGAATGGGAAGATATCCAACACGAAATCGTACTCATCCAAATTTTTACACACCTGGAAACGCATTCTTGACTACTGTAGACAGCGAACTTATCTCTATCGAAGAGGCTATGCAAATGGCAGACTCTGAAAAATGGAAGGAGGCAATCAAAGATGAGCTGAAATCTTTCGAGAAGCACGACACGTGGGAATTGGTCTTCGTTCCGGACACGCAGAATATCCTGTCAAATCGGCTTGTGTTCAAACGTAAAATGAACAAAGATGGTACTGTGGAAAGGTACAAGGCCAGACTGGTTGTGAAAAGACTCATGCAAGGACTAGTTGACAACACGTACGCGCCAGTGGTTGATTTCAATACTGTAAGAGTATCACTTTCTGTCGCGATTCAGAGGGGGTATTCTGTGCATCAGATAGATGTGAGAACCGCGTTTCTGCACGGTACTATCGATGAGGATGTGTTTATTCATCCACCTGTTGGGTCCGAAATACAGCTTGAGCCCGTACAAGCTCTTAAGCTTAAAAAGGGACTCTACGGTTTGAAACAGGCACCGAAACTCTGGTACACCAAGTGGAAGGAAGCAATGGAAAGGTTGGGTATGACTGCACTCATTACTGACAAGTGCGTGAAGAAGGAGCTGTGGATTCTGCTCTATGTAGCATCATCGGGAAAAATTGTGAAGACATTGGGATTGTGAAACGACAACTATCTTCTCTGTTGGAAATGGAGGATATGGGAAACTTGAGTACTTCGCATTGGGGTATCATTTTGAAGGGACTCAGATGGAGGTCTTTTATCTCAAGCACATTATGTGAAGTTGTTGTTATCTCGATTTGGTATGTAGGACTGCAAACCTGTTGTGGGGGAGATTTGGGGTACTGTACAGGGTACTGTACAGGGTACAGTACCCAGGAGTGGCCCCAGGACCAAAGCCTTCAAAAGATGATTTTATTGGTCTACGTGTACGCCAGGTGTACACGTGGACAATCTCCCTTTGAAGGGCGGCGGTCCTGGGAAGTGGAAGATGCTGGCGGCCCCTCTATAAGAGAAAGGGGCGCGCCGCGACACCCCGCGACATGAGGGACAGAACGGAACAACAACAACACGCTGGACTGACCCCCGCTCTTGCAATAAACTTGATCGTAGAAGGACGCCACCCTCGCTACGTGTTAGGGTCGCGTCATGGCCGAATGTTGAGGAAACCTATTCATGCTCGTCGACTCGTACCCTATCGTGCAAGGAAAAGTGAGCAGGACACCATGAAGTGAAGACGCATATGAATTGTAGCAAAATAGTTAATTGCGTTATTGCTGAAGGCTACGTAAGATGTATGGGCCCCTTTTATGCATTTAGAAATTAGAAACGACAGCTCGAACGAAAACCCATCTGCATGTGACGAAGAAGATACCTGTGGCGGCGTACGCCATCTGGGCGTCACACACCAGGGCCGAAATGCTCAGGATAACTCGTTTCATCTCCTGGGAAAAGGTGAACGACAGCATGCCGTCGGAGGCCGAGAACAATCCCTTGGAGAAGCCTGCGTAGAAGAAGGTGCCCGTGATGCTTCTTTCGTCGAGAACAACGCCGGAAGCGCTGCGGTTGACGAAGAGGACGAGGCAGCAGCCGCGCCGGGTGAATGCAGAGTGACGCACAGTTCGATTCATGTGTCCATGCCAAATGAGACCGCTTGCAAGGGGCAGACTCGAGGATTAAAACCTCACCTGAGTCCGCCACACAAGCAATCAAGTCAAGTATCTATGGCAAGCAAACGCCCGAATCTGTGTCACGCTATGAACGAACTTCGTGCAGTAGTGATGAAAAAAGTATTTAGTATGTGCACTCAAGTTGTGTGAACAATGGATTAAGGTTAGAGAAAAATACTTACAGTGAGGCTCCAGGAACACACGTGGCAACGTGGAGCGATTGGGGGATTGGTGTCGATGGTGACACTAAATTGTGTCAATTGGATCGTCAAGGTCGAGCGCCGGTTCCCTGACTCAAGCCGATCACCAGAAGCAAAGGAGCGGCCAGCGGTCAGTATATATGTTGCCCCTGCCCGGGTGTGGGGCTGGGGAGGAGGTCGTGTGGGGGAGATTTGGGGTACTGTACAGGGTACTGTACAGGGTACAGTACCCAGGAGTGGCCCCAGGACCAAAGCCTTCAAAAGATGATTTTATTGGTCTACGTGTACGCCAGGTGTACACGTGGACAATCTCCCTTTGAAGGGCGGCGGTCCTGGGAAGTGGAAGATGCTGGCGGCCCCTCTATAAGAGAAAGGGGCGCGCCGCGACACCCCACGACAAGAGGGGCAGAACGGAACAACAACAACACCCCGGACTGACCCCCGCTCTTGCAATAAACTTTACGCTTCTGAAAAAAAACTTTTCTCTCTCCCGTACGCGCGCGGCCTTCCTCCCCCCTTCTCGCCGCCAACACCTGTATCAACTCCTGCAGTCACGAAAAGGATTTCTGAAGGAAATGAAAAACTCGCAAATAAACGGCAATACCAAGAGTTGGTGGGATCCTTACACTTTCTCTCATCACGAACAAGGCCAGATATTGCACTCGCTGTCAACAAGCTATCTCTACACTGCTCGAGACCTACTAAAGAGCACATGCAGTCCGAAAAACGAGTCTTGAGGTATCTGAAAAGTACAGAGATTTTCTGCCTTCGAATCGGAAAAATTGGCTTGAATCTAACGGCATACAGCGATGCAGACTGGGGACTGGGGCGGTGACAACACAGACAGGAAATCGACGTCTGGATCTCTGCTTTTACTTGGTGGTACGGCTGTGTATTGGAAATCGAGAAAACAGAAGAGTATGGCACTCTCAGCAACTGAGGCAGAGTTTTTTCGCGGCCAGTGAAGCATGCAAAATGGTCGTTTGGATGCGCAGTCTATTGGAAGAATTTGATGTCATGATGAGAGATCCTACTGTGTTATTTGTCGACAATCAAGGAGCTATAGCATGGGGAAAAGAAGGTGTCCGTCACGCCAAACACGTAGAGATTCGTCGCAACTACATTTTGGAGCTGATCCAAGAGAAGAAGATTTTGCTGAGGTATTGTGATACTCATCAGAAGGCAGCAGACATGTTCACGAAGCCTATGTTGAAGACGATGTTCAACGAAAACAGGGCACTTATCGGAATGAAGGAAAAGCAATTCGAGCAAGAGGAGGAATTGTAATGTGAGGGCTCTCTTTTATTTGTCGTATCACGAAGTAGTATATATTTAATGTCTGTGGACAACGTGCGCTGCGGAGAGCAAGGCTAGTTGTCAAACAAAGAAAAATAATTGGAGAGTGATGTTGAAATTATTTACTGGGAGAGAGGGACATGGAATGCTATCTTGAACAATGTTCTCTCGGCACTCAAGGGAGGCACGAGATAACGGTATATAAGAGCAAGGTAAGATAGAACAGACAACGAAAGAAGTATCGGCCAGTAAAAAGAAACATTTTGACACCCACTGTGCAAGTTAGCCGCAACATGTGCAGCAATAACGGCCGTAGAAGGACTCGATTCGGAGAGCATGGGAAGGTATCTCGTCACAGGATGGGTTGAGAATGTGTTTTTGATGGTAGCTAAGATATTGGATAATGGGTGCGTATTATGTCTATGTAGTTTTCAACAGGTTACGACCAGGGTTGTGCGGGCATGTGGCTTGGAGCATGCCCTCGCTGGTACGGGTATAGAGCGCGCCAACTGTAACACGGGCGGCGGTCATAGGTGCATTACAGAGCCATAGCAATAAATAGCGGGCATACGCGCATTGGTGCTGTACTTCTGCTTTACATTCAAAAGATTGGCTGCGGATAAGGGCATGACCTAGTGCAATGCGCGGATATGCACAGTGCCGACACACCGGGCATTCACACTGTACTAGCGGGACGACAGAAGCAGGGCATCGGTAGAGGGCGCCTGCATGCAAAAAATACATATTCTATCAAACAGGGTATGATATATCGGCCAACGTAGCTGTAAAGGGGCGAGTTACGAGCAGGGTATCGAAAATGTTTTTAAAACACGAGCGGGCATCGGGGCATGCACAGGGTACATTCAAAAATCGGGCTACAGTGACCATGCCCGCGCGGGTATGTAATATAAATTAACAAAAAAATCGATATGTTTCACAAGACCTCGCAGCCCAGTGGGACGAGAGCAATTTATCGCTCCGAGGTCGCGGGTTCAATTCCGGCCACAGCATTTTCGCTAAAATCCCTTCGGGGAGTCCGTGCGAGCAAGAGGCTGTCCTTTGGAGTCTGATTCTTATTTTATGACCCACTCAAGTTTCACTTGTAGTTGTTTTCTAGGCATCCGCCGAACAGCTTCGTGGCTTGAGCATGGATGAGAGTCTGAATTCAGGCGTCACTCATTGTTCTAACAGATAATGTCCAATAGACAGCAACGGGAAGGTTGAAAACCGGATCGCGCGGGTGGCTTCAAAATGCTTTTTGGCTCAGATTCATTTATTTTTTCACTCATGCATTTCACGCACAGGAACTCAATCGCAATTAGGCAAAGTGGCATATCTAGCTAGATTCATCTAGAAGTAGTACACGAATATTCCTCAACATCTGCCTTGGATTCATCTACAGCTAAGTCAAGATCATCCTTTTCCTCCTTGACAACCAGAAAATCACTAAACTCTTCGAAAGAGTGGACTTCATCTGAGCGCTCCGCATGGTTGTGAGGATAGTTTCGGACTATAGATACAAGATTATCTATGTTTTCAGTCGAGATTCTGTTTCGACTGGGGGATGCAATTCTGCCAGCCAGACTGAAAACTCTTTCGTTCTCGATTTGGGTGGCTGGAATTGAAAGAATTTGCTGTGCAAGGGCGACGACATGTGGGTACTTCGTACGGCGTGACGCAAGCCATATCAACTTTGTTTCCGTTTTCTTATTGAAGACATCGCACCTGAACGACTTCAGTTCGTGTTCCATAGATTTCCAAACCTTCTGATGTTCTGTCTCGGGGGGTTCAACAACAAAACAATCTTCCACGTCTGCTTACTCCTCTGTATCTTGCACAGCATCATTCGGGACTACGGAAGGAGATCGTTCAGATGTATCTCTAACACAAGATAAACCGTCTTTGGAAAGAAAGATCGGCTCTGAAGCATCTGTCTGTATGTGTTGGTCATCCCCTATTTTGACCTCATCGGCTCGGGTTGTATTCAGCGCTTCGTAAATTGATACCAGAAGGGGAATCACGACCTCCTGGTCATACAGCCTAGCAAAAGCCCTTCCCGCAGACGCGTTTCCGACATGAAGTCTCATGAATGGACTTCTTAAAGATTTGAATTCTGGGTCAACAACCAAAGCCACAAAATGATGAACGTACTTTTCTCGAATTCCTTGAAAAGAAATAAGAGGACGCACTATTTTCTCCAAGCTCTCCTTAGTACACAACGCCAATCTCTTCTTGCATTTCAAAAGTTGATCCTCAAAAGTAGAATCTCTCTGAGCAGAGTCTCGTTTTGCTAGTACACTTGTCGTCGGCTCAATTTGTGAGTAGAACATGTACAGATTTGCGAATTTGGCGACTGCATCGCTAATAAACCATCCGTTACGGGTCTGAATGAGAACGCAAGTCTTCATTATTGGTCCAAGCGTGTCGACCATGACCCTTATAATTTCCCATGTTTCGGTAGAAGGGACACGCTGCCTTAAATCCAACTTCTCTTGGTTAGAATAGCAGTGCTCTACGACATCCCGATACAGCAGCAACATACTCATCATCACTACAGACGTGACGAATCGTGTTTTGACTGGAGTTGGCATCACTCTCTCTTTCTTTCCCTTTGCACGGCAGGAAGCAAACCAAGCGTCTCTGCCTTTCGCACTCTTCTTGGTCCAGGTAATGCATTTCTGCAAAGAAGCTCTCGCCTTTTTTGCGTCAATGAGAGCCAGTCCGTCGTCGACGGAATTGTGCAAAGCAGCATTACAGGCATTACTTAACACATGGGCAAAGCAAGGACCTTCAAAGCAGGTATCGAGATCCAAGAAGTCACAACGCACTAAGCCCTGCAGAATAGTTGTGCAGGATCGTAAATTTGACACACCGTCCTTCACGCAAGCTACGACACGGTTCATGAGATTATGTTTCTTCAACTCGGTCTTCAGAACTGATGCCAAATATACCCCAGTTATAGAACTGCACTCAACCATCCGTAAGTGAACTTGATGCTGCTGGAAAGTGTCATCCATGCCATGAACCACCAGATCAAAAATGTCCTCACAAACCCGACTCATCCACAAGTCGAAAGTAATCGACAAGGTTTTCATAGAATCCAGTTTTGGGGTCACAAACGTCTCTTCACAGTACTTGATAAATTCTGGAATCAACTGGCTTGTCAACCTGCGTCGGTCTGGTATTCGAACTCTTGGATTCAACGTATGCACGTAGCTTTTGAAATAGTCATTTTCGACGAGTGAAAGAGGTAAACATGACTTTGCAATCAGCAATATGAGTTTTCGATCATGATGCTTTTGATTCTCGGACGCTTTGCCATATTGCTGGTACGTGTTAAGGATACTTCCATCCATTTTTGATGTCCTTCTTTTCTTGCGACGTGATCCTCCTTCCTGGAATTCGAGTAGACGCTTTTCCAGAACAGAATGTTCGGCTGTATGATGCCCAAGTACATGTCTTCTTAACGAACTGGTTCCAATTTTGCTTTGGTACGATATCAGTCCCTTCTTCTCCCTCTTGTCTCGCACATCCATAGAACTGGTACAGGGCTTGAAAATGATGCAAGAGTAAAGATGCTTGTCTAATTCCACGAAAAAACCCCATACTGCTGCTTTCTTGTTTTGCAAAGCATACCGCTTATATCGCTTCAAAGCATCATTGAAATCAAAAATTTTCTCATCGGAAGCAGTTGATTGGTTTTGTGCACTTGGTGATGATGTATTTTGCAAGTTTTTTCTGGCGTTAAGGTTCACCGTTCGGGTCGGTTCGGTAGCTGTAGTAGAAGCACCGCCGTGCAGGAGCACATGAGACTCATCCTGAACTGGACCTTGTATAACTAGAGAGGCTAGCGTATTGAAAGATTCTGCTGATGACACAGGCGCGTCTGGAAGTACTTGAGGAGCTTGGACTTGCACCAAGTTCGGAGGAAGCATAGGAGTTATGGTTTGTGACGGATGAGATTCCGACGGGCGGTCTAGATGTTCTTCTTCGTCTGGTAGCATGATTGAGGCGGGTGAAAATGGACGAGGTAATGTGAGCCACGCTATCTTGAACGCCGTTCTGCGATTCAAGATTATATCCGGATCGGTTCGCCGTTCTTGTTGTGTATCACTGCCTTGATCCGAAGTGATTTGGTGCCACAACTGAAAATGGCGGGTATCTGTGCATGTGGGAAAACCACCGACGAAAAGTAGGGCATGTGTGCGGGCATCTCGCAAAAATAATTTTAGACCGGCATGGGTGCATCAGTGCATTTCGCACTTAAAAAATTAGAAGCATACAGCGGGCAGCATTAAAGTACACTTGGCGGAACATGCGCGGGCATGGTGGCATGGGTGCACTAAACGGGCATTTTGGTTTAAAAAATTGCAAGGGCATGTATGCAACCGTGCAGTACAGCTACAGAATATACGACGGGCATGGGTACCAAGGGCGTGCCAAGTGTACCTGTGCATGCCCCGATACCCGCGGGCAACCCTGCCCGTACTTCCATATGCCCGCACAACCCTGGTTACGACCAGGGGCCGCCATTGCCGCCATAATGTTTGGGCGGCACTTTTGTTTCGGTTACGGTGCCTTATTCATACCGCCCCCGCCCAAGTGACCAGGAAAACTGGCGAACTGGAGTCGTTTTTTTCATTTCGGGATTGCCGCCACATTTGGTGATTTGGCGAAATCACAGTTTCGGAATGCCCCCAGTCTTCGGTTGTCATCCAACTTGGACGCTGAAACCCCCGATCTGAAGCGCTGACCCTCTCTGGGCCCCCTTCCGACCTTCTAGGCGTTTAAGGGAGTGCCAGAAGAACTTAAGATTGGAAAAGCAGGCTGCGCTTTGCCAGTCAACGATATTAGACTATTTTAGAAAACAGTAAAGATTCCTTCGCTTTCAACATACCCCCGTTGTCTGCATACTGGTTCAGTTGACCGAGTGGTATGCGGACAGCGGGGGAACACTGTAGTACGTGAGTAAATCTCCGCTCTAATTTCGAAGGCGCTCCCTCAACTGATCGTGCATAGAACGGTGCATTACGGATACCTTTACGAAACAATCCACATAAGCAAAACGTTAAATTTTGCTTTACAAGTTCGCAGAGAGAGCATTACCTACAGTACATCAACAACAACTCACTTTCTGTCGAGATACGGGGGGCCACGCCCCGGGTGTGCTGTCATTAGAACAGCATTACAGAAGACCATGATAGATGATCATATCCTTGATCCAGTTGATCCAATCTGCCCAGACAATTGCACGGAAGACGAAAGGTTGTAGCTTTAATTAATTGTAGGGTATTGCAAAGTGCAATTCGAAGACAGACATTGTCAGCAGATGTACGGCGAATGAATAAGCTGTCTCTTCTTCTTAAGGTGCGAGTGCGAGCGACCATGTCGCGAAAGAGATCGAGGCTAGAACGAAATCAATAAACAAGGTTGTGCACCAACTTCTGACGACTCCCTCCAAGGCGGGTAGTCGTACCGTCGTTCTCTCAGAGGACTCAAGTTCTTGCGAACAGTCCAGGCTCTTGCGCGCCTGGTTCCCGAGTCAACGTTTTCACCCTATAACGGAGTTTTTCGACACTTTCTAGTGTCTCCCATCTACTGCTTCGGTGCTTGCCATCCTTCTCACTACGACCACCAATACCATCACGCTCTCCAAACATCGGTTTGCTTCGCTCCAGCCCCAACCACTGGCCCCTGACAAGGAGGCTCCACCGGGGCAAGAGGTCCCCCGCCTGTGGTGGATCCGATCCACTCCATTTCCGCATTTCCGTTAGCGCATGGAGCTACCCTCCGCGCCTATCGCTCATCGCACCTCACGCCTTCTCCGACGATCGCGGGATAGGCGCCAAACGCCGTACACAGGTCGGGGTGTAAACAGCACCGCAGCAATCAGGGAATGTTGTCGAACGTTACCTCGCGCCGTTAAAAGTTGACGGCGTCTCGCGACAAGGAAGCCACAGGAACTCAGTGACAAGGCCTAAACGCCGTGTACGATGACGCTAGCCTTACCCGCTCGTGTCATAAAGCTTGACACGCCGTTGGCAGTAACCACAGGTATGATAAGGTCATCATGACAAGGCAAGAGGATGCAACGATGCACTCGCGGGTTTCATCGGTGCGAAGGGGCTGACGGGGGGTGAAATTTGTTTTACGATGATCTCGGGAGATTAGCGAGGAGGTGTGCAACAAGGGGTGCGAAGATGGCTTCTGTTCTCGGTATTTCTTTCTCGAGATTTCCCATCCATGGTCCCGTTCGAAGGGGGCGGGGGGCATAAGTGGAGGACACGGGAATGGCAGTGCGCAAGTACAGTACAAGGGACACGGTAGTGGGTTGGTGAGATGGGTTGGTGAGATGGCTGTCAGCAAAAGCAGCAAATATTGACATCTCGCGATGCATGGATGTGGTGGCGCTCGTCGTTATTGGAATGTTTGAAATGTGGATAGTGTAAGTTATTAGTTATTATACGAGATGTCTGTGACAAGCGGAGGTGTGTGACGATTAAAAAAGGTCCGAACGATGCCGTTTAGAATCGAGAGGGTTAATAGTGCAAGACAGGCTGGCATCGACGAAGGGGAGC